>NW_023331169.1:0-44638 GCF_011100685.1 Canis lupus familiaris | reverse complement strand
ACATGACAAACTAGAAACACCGCAGCCACCAGGTCCACATGATGTCCATGTGGGAACGAGAATCAACAGTTATAGGTTAGGACCAGGTGGGTATCTGACTCACCATTTCCAGGTGAGACCCAGGTGGGAACGAGTGTCACCATGTCCAGGTGTGGCCCAGGTGAAGACCAGAGTTAATAGGTCCGGCTGGGTCACTGTTAGTGAACAGTGTAACCATATCCTGATGCTACCCAGGTGTGTACCAGAGACACCAGGTCCTGGTGAGGCCCAGGTGGGACCAGAGACATGAGTCCAGGTGAGGTCCCGATGGGAACCACAGTCACCAGGTCAGGAGAGGCCATGCTTTGGATCAGAGTCACCAGTTACAGGTGAGGCCCAGGTGGAGCCAGAGTCACCTGGTACAGAAGAGGCCAAAGTAAGGACCAGAGTTACCAGGATCAGGTCAGTCCCAGTGGGAAACAGAGTAACCATGTCCCGATGATGCCCAGGTAGACCCAGCGTCACCAGGTCCAGATGAGGCGCAGGTGGGGAGCATATTCACTAGGTCTCGGTGACACCCAGTTGAGGACCAGTGTCACCAGGTCTATTTGAGCCCTAGAGGGGTACCAGATTCACCTAGTCTAGGTGACATCCAGATGGGGACCAGAGTCACCATGTCAGGGTGAGGCCCAGAGGGGATCCAGAGTCATCATGTCCAGGTGAGGCTCAGGTGTGGAACAGAGTATCCAGGTCATAATGGTCCACAGGTGAGGACCAGAGTCACCAGATCTGGGTGAGGCCCAGGTTGGATCAGAGTCACCACTTCCAGTTGAGGCCAAGAAGGAGTCCACAGCAATCAGATCCAGAGGGGAACAAAGTCACCAGGACTGGGTGAGGCCCAGATGGGGACCAGATTCACCAGGTCCAGGTGATTCCCAGGTGGTGATCAGGGTTACCAGGTGCGGGTGAGGACCAGGTAAGGACGAGATTCACCAGGTCATACTGGGCCCACGGGGACCTGTGTCACCATGTATGGGTGAGGCCCAGGTGCCAACCCCACTCACCAGGTCCAGGTGAGGCCAACCTGCAGGCCATGTAGAGGAACCATGTCCCGATGATGCCCAGGTAGGGACCAGAGTTACCAGGTCCAGGTGAGGCCAACCTGAAGGCCATGCAGCTGAACCATGTCCCGATGATGCCCAGGAAGTGACCAGAGTCACCAGATCCAAATGAGGCCCAGTTGGAGCATATTCACTAGGTCCAGGTGAGGCCCAGTTGAGGTCCAGAGTCACCAGATCTGGTTGAGTATTAGAGGGGTACAAGAATCACCTGGTCCAGTTGACATCCAGATGGGGACAAGAGTCACCAGGTCAGGGTGAGGCCCAGAGAGGTTCCAGAGTCATCATGTCCAGGTGAGGCTCAGGTGTGGAACAGAGTCACCAGGTACCAATGAGCCCAGGTGAGGACCAGAGTCACCAGGTCTTGGTGACGCTCAGATAGGATCAGAGTCACCAGTTCCAGGTGAGGCCAAGAGAGAGTCCACAGCAATCAGGTCCAGGTGGGGAACAAAGTCACCAGGACTGGGTGAGGCCCAGATGGGGACCAGATTCACCAGGTCCAGGTGAGGCGAGGTGGTGACCAGAGTCCCCGGGTCTGGGAGAGGACCAGGTAAGGACGAGATTCACCAGGTCCAAGAGGCCCACGTGTGAAACTGAGTCACCAGGTATGGGTGAGGCCCAGGTGGCAACCCCACTCACCAAGTCCAGGTGAGGCCAACTTGCAGGCCAGAGTCACCAGATCCAGGTGAGGCCCTAGTGGGGACCGGAGTCACCAGGTAAATGTGAGTCTACAAGAAAACCACAGTCACCAGGTCCAGGTGTGGTTCATGTGGGAACGAGAGTCACCAGGTCCAGGTGAGACCCAGGTGGGGACCATAGTCACCAGGTCCAGATTGAGGCCTAGGTGGGGGGAACAAATTGATCAGGACAAGTTGAGGCCAAAGTGTGGAGCAAAGTTATCATGTCCAGGTGATGTCTAGGTGGGGAACAGAGTAACCATGTCCCATTGATGCCAGGTGGGAAAAGAGTCACAAGGTACAGATGAGGCCTAAGTGAGGACTAGATTCACCAGGTCCTGTTGAGGCCCAGTTGAGCACCAGTGTCCCCAGCTCCGGGTGAGTCCCAGAGGGGGACCAGAGTCACCCGGTTCTGGTGATATCCAGGTGGGGATAAGACTCACCACGTCAGCGTGAGGCCCAGAGGGGACGAGAATCCCTAGTTTAGGTGAGCCCGATGTGGAACTGAGAAAAAAGGTCCCATAATGCCCAAATGAGGACCTGAGTCACCAGTACAGGTGAGGCCAAAACTGAGGACCAGAGTCACCAGATCCAGGTGAAGCCAAGGTGGGGACCAGAATCACTAGTCCAGATGAGCCCAAGTGAGGACCAGTTTACCAGGTACACGTGAAGCCCCGGTGGGAATCAGAGGCAACAGGTCCATATGAGGCCGGCTTCGGTACCATGGTCACAGGTCTAATTGAGGCCCAGGTGTGGAACTCAGTAACCAGGTCCAGGTGAGTCCCCTGGTGACAAGGGTCACCACGTCCAGGTGAGTCACAGGGGGGGACCAGGACCACCATGTACAGGGGAAGCCCTTGAATGAACCAGTCAACAGTTCGAGGTCAGGCGCATGGTCAACCAGGTCAGCAGTCCAAGTCAGGCCAAGTGGGTTCACAGTCACTAGGGCACGGTGAGACTCAGAGGGGGACCAGAGTCACCTGGTCCAAGTGAGGTCCAGGGGTGGAACACAGTCACCGGGTCCCAATTTTGACAGTTGAGGACCATGGTTGACAAGGCCAGGTGAGGCCCAGATTGGGGATCTTCAATCTGGATCAGAGTCACCAGTTCCAGTTGAGGCTAAGAAGAAGTCCACAGCAATCAGTTCCAGATTGACGCCTAGGTCGGGACCAGAGTCATCAGGACCAGTTGAGGCCAAAGTGTGGACAAAAGTTCTCATGTCCAGGTGAGGCCCAGGTGGGGAACAGAGTAACCATGTCCCATTGATGCCAGGTGGGAAAAGAGTCACAAGGTCCAGACGAGGCCTAAGTGAGGAGTAGATTCACCAGGTCCTGTTGAGGCCCATTGAGGACCAGTGTCCCCAGCTCCGGGTGAGTCCCAGAGGGGGACCAGAGTCACCCGGTTCTGGTGATATCCAGGTGGGGACCAGAGTCACACGTCAGGTGAGGCCCAGAGGGGACGAGAATCACTAGGTCCAGGTGAGGCCCCGATGTGGAACTGAGAAACCAGGTCCCATGATGCCCATATGAGGACCTGAGTCACCAGGTCCAGGTGAGGTCCCTGTGGGAACCAGTCACCTCGTCCAGGTGAGGCCCAGGTGGGACCACAGTCACCAGGTCCAGGTGGGCCCAGGTATTAGAGTATCCAGGTCCCAATGATGCCAGGTAAGGACCAGAGTCAACAGGTCCAGGAGAGGCCCAAATATGGATCAGAGTCATTGTGTTCCAGGTGAGGCCAGATGGAGACCACAGGAACCAGGTCCAGGAGAGCCCCATATGGGAACCAGAGCCAACCAGATCCAGGTGAGGTCCAGGGGACCACAGTCACAGGTCCAGGTGAGGCGCAGGTGGCAACAGGATTCACCAAGTCCAGGTGAGGCCCAGGTGGACCAGTCACATCCAGATGCGGACCAGCTAAGGACCAGATTCACCAGGCCCAAGTGAAGCCCAAGGGGTGACCAGAGTCACCAGGTAAGGGTGAGGCCCAGAGGGGAACCAGAGTAACCAGTTTAGTTTAGGCCCAGAATGGGACCAGAGGTCCCTGGTCAAAGTGAGGCCCAGGTGTGAATAGAGTATCCAGGTCCCAATGATGCCTGGGTGAGGACCAGAGTCACTAGGGCCATGCAGGCCCAGATGGGGAACAGAATCACTAGGTCCTGGTGAGGCATAGAATAAGACCACAGTCACCAGTATCAGTGCCCCTGTGGGAACCAGAGCCACTCTATCCAGCTGAGTCCCAGGTCCATGTGAGCCCACGTGAGACCAGATTCAGGTCGAATTGAGGCATAGCTGGGGACAAGAGTCACCAGGTGGTTGCGGCCTACGTGGGGCAAGATTCAGCAGTTCTGAGTTAGGTCAAAGTGGGGACAAGAGACACCAGGTCCAGGTGAGGCCAAACTGAGGACCAGAGTCACCAGATCCAGGTGAGCTCCATGTTGGAAAGAGAGTCACCAGGGTCCAGGAGAGGTCCAGCTGGGGACCAGAGTCACCAGATTCAGGTGAATTCCAGGTGGGGACCAGAGTCAACCAGATATCCAGGTGAGCCCAGGTAGGGACCAGAGTCACTAGGTCCAGATGAAGCCTAGGTGAGGGCCAGAGTTACCAGGTACACGTGAGGCCCTGGTGGGATCAGAGGCACAGGTCCATGTGAGGCCTGCTTGGGGACCATGGTCAACAGTCTACTGGGGCCCAGGTGGAACACAGTAACCAGGTCCAGGTGAGCTCCGTGGTGACAATAGTCACCACGTCCAGGGGAGGCCCAAGTGGGGACCATGATCACCAGGTACAGGGGAGGCCCTTGAAAGAATCAGAGTCAACTGTTCGAGGTCAATCGCTGGTGGCAACCGGGATCAGCAGGTTCATGTCAGGCCAAAGTGGTGGTTGACAGTCCACTAGGTATGTTGAGACCCAGAGGGGGACCAGAGTCACCTGGTCCAGGTGAGGTCCAGTTGTGGAACACAGTCTCTGGGTCCCAATTATGCCCAGTTGAGGACCATGTTCAACAGGGCCAGGTGAGGCCCAGATGGGGACTGGAGTCCCCAAATTCAGTTGAAGCCTTGTGGGGACCACAGTCACCAGATCCAGGGTAGTCCTCAGGTGGAGACCAGAATCAAGAGGTCCTGGTAGAGTGCAGGTGGGCAACCAAACTCACCAATTCCCGGTGAGGCCCTGGTGGGGACCAGAGTCACGAGGTACATAGAGCTAGAAACACTGCAGCCCACCAGGTCCACATGATGTCCATGTGGGAACGAGAATTACAAGTTACAGGTGAGGACCAGGTGGGGATCCGAGTCACCATGTCCAGGTGAGACCCTGGTGGGAACAGTGTCACCATGTCCAAGTGTGGACAAGGTGACGACGAGAGTAATAGGTCCGGCCGGGTCACTGTTAGTGAACAGTGTAACCATATCTCTGATGCTACTCAGGTGGGTAACCAGATACAAGGTCCTGGTGAGTCCCATTTGGACCAGAGACATGAGGACCAGGTGAGGGTACCGATGGAAACCATAGACACCAGGTCAGGTGAGGCCATGCTTAGGATCAAGTCACCAGTTACAGTGAGGCCCAGGTGAGCCAGAGTCACCTGGTAGAGAAGAGGCCAAAGTCAGGACCAGAGTTACCAGGACAGGTCAGTCCCATGGGGGAATAGAGTAACCATGTCTCGATGATGCCCAGGTAGAACCAGTCACCAGGTCCAGATGAGGCGCAGGTTGGTGAGCATGTTCACTAGGTACCCCGTGAGGCCCAGGTCAGGACCAGAGTACACAGGTCAAGTTGAGGCCTAGAGGGGATAACCATGATTCAACCTAGTCTATGTGACATCCGGATGGGGACCTGATTCACCAGGTCAGGGTGAGGACCAGAGAGGTTCCAGAGTCATCATGTCCAGGTGAGGCTCAGGTGTGAACAGAGTATCCAGGTCATAACGGTCCACATGTGAGGACCAGAGTCACCAGATCTGTGTGAGGCCCAGTTAGGATCAGAGTCACCAGATCCAGTTGAGGCCAAGAGGAGTCCACAGCAATCAGGTCCAGGTGGGGAAGAAAGTCAACAAGACTAGGTGAGGCCCAGAGGGGGACCAGATTCACCAGGTCCAGGTGATTCCCAGGTGGTGACCAGGGTTACCAGGTCCGGGTGTAGGACCAGGAAAGGACCAGATTCACCAGGTCAAAGTGAGGCCCACGTGGGGACCTGTGTCACCAGGTATGGGTGAGCCCCAGGTGGCAACCCAATCATAGGGCCAGGTGAGGCCAACCTGGAGGCCACGCAGAGGAACCCTGTCCCGGTGATGCCCAGGTAGGGACCAGAGTTACAAGGTCCAGCTGAGGCCAACCTGCAGGCCATGCAGTGGATGCATGTCCCGATGATGCAAGGTAGGAACGAGAGTCACCAGTCCAACTGATGCCCAGATTAAGCATATTCACTAGGCCCAGGTGAGGCCCAATTGAGGACCCAGAGTCACCAGGTCAAGTTGAGGCCTTGAGGGGTACCAGATCCACCTGGTTTGGGTGACATCCAGATGGGGATCAGAGTCACCATGTCAGGCTGAGGCCCAGAGGGGATCCAGAGTCATCATGTCCAGGTGAGGCTCAGGTGTGGAACAGAGTATCCAGGTCATAATGGTCCACAGGTGAGTACCAGAGTCACCAGATCTGGGTGAGGCCCAGTTAGGATCAGAGTCACAAGTTCCAGGTGAGGACAAGAAGGGTCCACAGCAATCAGGGCCAGTGGGTAACAAAGTCAACAGGACTGGGTGAGGCCCAGATGGGGACCAGATTCTCCAGGCCCAGGTGAGGCCCAGGTGGTGATCAGAGTTACCAGTTCCGGGTGAGGACCAGGTAAGGACCAGATTCACCAGGTCGAAGTGAGGCCCACGTGGGGACCTGTGTCACCAGGTATGGGTGAGACCCAGGTGTCAACCCCACTCACAGGTCCAAGTGTGGCCAACCTGTAGGCAATGCAGAGGAACGGTTTACCGATGATGCCCAGGTAGGACCAGAGTTACCTGGTCCAGGTGAGGCCAACCTGCCGCCCTTGCAGTGGAACCATGTCCTGATGATGTCCAGGTGGGGGACCAGAGTCACCAGATACAGGTGAAGCCCAGGTGGGGACCAGAGTCACTAGGTCCAGATGAGGCCCACGTGAGGACCAGAGATACCAGGTACACGTGAGGCCCCGGTGGGGATCAGAGGCAACAGTTCCATGTGAGGACGGCTTGGGGACCATGGAAAACAGGTCTACTTGAGGCCCAGGTGTGGAACACAGTAAGCAGGTCCCGGTGAGGCCCCGGTGGTGACAAGCGTCACCTCGTCCAGGTGAGGCCCAGGTGGGGACCAGGATCACCAGGTACAGGGGAGGCCCTTGAATGAACCAGAGTCAACAGTTCGAGGTCAGGCGCAGGTGGCAACCAGGGTCGGCAGGTCCAAGTCAGGTCAAAGTGGGGTTCACAGTCACGAGGGCACGGTGAGACCCAGAGGCGGACCAGAGTCATGTCGTCAGGTGAGGTCCAGATGTGGAACAGTCACCGGGGCCCAATTTTGCCCAGTTGAGGACCATGGTCAACAGGCCAGGTGAGGCACAGATGGGGACCGGAGTCCCGAATCCAGGTGAAGGCCCAGGTGGGGACCACAGTCACCAGATCCAGGGTAGTCTCAGGTGTAGACCAGAATCGCCAGGTCCAGGTGAGGTGCAGGTGGCAACCACACTCACCAGATCCCGGTGAGGCCCTGGTGGGGACCAGAGTCAAGAGGTATATGAGAAGCTAGAAACACTGCAGCCACCGCGGTCCACATGATATCCATGTGGGAACGAGAATCACCAGTTACAGGTGAGGACCAGGTGGGGATCCGACTCACCATGTCCAGGTGAGACCCAGGTGGGAACCAGTGTCACCAAGTTCAGGTGTGGCGCAAGTGAAGACCAGAGTTAATACGTCCGTCTGGTCACTGTTAGTGAACAGTGTAACCATATCCTGATGCTACCCAGGTGGTAACCAGAGACGCCAGGTCCTGGTGAGGCCAAGGTGGGACTAGAGACATGAGGTCCAGGTGAGGTCCCGATGGAAACCACAGTCACCAGGTCAGGTGACGTCATGCTTAGGATCAGAGTTACCAGTTACAGGAGAGGCCCGGTGGAACCAGAGTCACCTGGTACAGATGAGGCCAAAGTCAGGACCAGAGTTACCAGGATGAGGTCAGTCCCAGTGGGGAATAGAGTAACCATGTCGCGGAAGATGCCCAGGTAGAACCAGAGGCACCATGTCCAGATGAGTCACAGGTGGGGAAGCATGTTCCTTAGGTCCCGTTGAGGCCCAGTTGAGGGGTCAGAGGTCACCAGATCAAGTTGAGGCCTAGAGGGGTATCAGATTGACCTGGTCTAGGTGCCATCCAGATGGGGACCAGACTCAACATGTCAGGCTGAGGCCCAGAGGGGATCCAGAGTCATCATGTCCAGGTGAGGGTCAGGTGTGGAAAAGAGTATCCAGGTCATAATGGTCCACAGGTGAGGACCAGAGTCACCAGATCTTGGGCGAGGCTCAGTTAGTGTCAAAGTCACCAGTTCCAGGTGAGGCCAAGAAGGAGTCCAAAGCAATCAGGTCCAGGTGGGGAAAAAGTCACCAGGACTGGGTGAGGCCCAGATGGGGATCGGATTTACCAGATCCATGTGAGGCCCAGGTGGTGACCAGATTCTCCGGGTCTGGGAGACCACTAGGTAAGGACCAGATTCACCAGTGCAAGAGGCCCACGAGGGGACCTGAGTTACCAGGTATGGGTGAGGCCCAGTTCTCAACCCCACTCACCAGGTCCAGTTGAGGCCAACCTGCATGCCAAAGTCAACAGATCCACGTGAGTCCCTACTGGGCACCAGAGACAGCAGGTAAAAATGAGTCTACAAGAACACCACAGTCACCAGGTCCAGGTGTGATTCATGTGGGAACGAGATTCACCAGGTCCAGGTGAGACCCATGTGGGGACGACAGACACCAGGTCCAGAATGAGGCCTAGGAGGGGGACCAGAGTCATCAGGACCAGTTGAGGCCCAAGTGTGGAGCAAAGTTATCATGTCCAGGTGAGGCTCAGAGGTGAACAGAGTATCCAGGTCATAATGGTCCAGAGGTGAGGACCAGAGTCACCAGATCTGTGTGAGGTCCAGTTAGGATCAGAGTCACCAGTTCCAGGTGAGGCCAAGAAGGAGTCCACAGCAATCAGGTCCAGGTTGGGAACAAAGTCACCACGACTGGGTGAGGCCCAGATTGGGAACAGATTCACCAGGTCCAGGTGAGGCCCTGGTGGTGACCAGAGTCCCCGGGGATGGGAGACGACCAGATAAGGACCAGATTCACCAGGTCCACGAGGCCCACGAGGGGACCTGTGTCCCCAGGTATGGGTGAGGCACAGGTGGCAACCACACTCACCAGGCCCAGGAGAGGCCATGCAGAGGAACCGTGTCCCCGATGATGCCCATGTAGGAACCAGATGTACCAGGTCCAAATGAGGCCAAGATGGAGCATATTCACTAAGTCCAGGTGAGGCCCAGTTGAGGACCAGAGTCACCAGATCTGGTTGAGGCCTAGAGGGGTACCAGAACCACCTGGTCCAGGTGATATCCAGATGGGGACCAGAGTCACCAGGTCAGGGTGAGGGCCAGAGGGGTTCCAGAGTCATCATGTCCAGGTGAGGCTCATGTGTGGAACAGAGTCACCAGGTACCAATGATGCCCAGGTGAGGACCAAAGTCACCAGGTCTGGGTGACGCGCAGATAGGATCAGAGTCACCAGTTCCAGGTGAGGGCCAAGAAAGAGTCCACAGCAATCATGTCCAGGTGGAGAACAAAGTCACTAGGACTGGGTGAGGCACAGATGGGGACCAGATTCACCAGGTCCAGGTGAGGCCCAGTTGGTGACCAGAGTCCCCGGGTCTGGGAGAACCAGGTAAGGACCAGATTCACCAGGTCCAAGAGGCCCACGTGGGGACTTGAGGTACCAGGTATGGGTGAGGCCCAGGTGGAAACCCCACTCACCAGGTCCAGGTGAGGCCAACTTGCAGGACAGAGTCACCAGATCCAGGTGAGGCTCTAGTGGGGAACGGAGTCACCAAGTAATAGTGACTACAAGAACACCACAGTCACCAGGTCGACGTGTGGTTCATGTGGGAACGAGAGTCACCAGGTCCATGTGAGGCCCAGGTGTAGCCAGAGTCACCTGGTACAGAAGAGGCCAAAATCAGGACCAGAGTTACCAGGATTAGGTCAGTCCCAGTGAGGAATAGAGTAACCATGTCCCGATGATGCCCAGGAAGAACCAGAGTCACCAGGTCCAGATGAGGCGCAGGTGGGGAGCATGTTCACTAGATCCCTGTGAGACCCAGTTGAGGAACAGATTTACCAGGTCTATTTGAGGCCTAGAGGGGTACCAGATTCACCTGGTCTAGGTGACATCCATATGGGGACCACAGTCAAATGTGAGGCTGAGGCCCAGAGGGGATCCAGAGTCATCATATCCAGGAGAGGCTCAGGTGTGGAACAGAGTATCCAGGTCATAAAGGTCCACATGTGAGGACCAGAGGCACCAGATCTTGCTGAGGCCAAGTTAGTATCAGAGTCACCAAACCCAGGTGAGGCCAAGAAGGAGTCCAAAGCAATCAGGTCCAGGTGGGGGAACTAATTCACCAGGACTGGATGAGGCAGAGATTGGAATCAGATTCACCAAGTCCAGGTGATTCCCAGGTGGTGACCAGACTTAGCAGTTCCAGGTGAGGACCAGGTAAGGACCAGATTCACCAGTTCCAAGTGATGCGCATGTGGGGACCTGTGTCACCAGGTATGGGTGAGGCATAGGTGACAACCCCACTCACCAGGTCCAGGTGAGGATAACCTGCAGGCCATGCAGAGGAACCATGTCCCGATGATGCCCTTTGTAGGGACTAGACTTACCAGGTCCAGGTGAGGCCAACCTGCAGGCCATGCAGTGGAACCATGTACCGATGATGCCCCGGTAGGGACCAGAGTCACCAGGTCCAAATGAGGCCCAGATGGAGCATATTCACTAGGTCCAGGTGAGACCCAGTTGAGGACCAGAGTCACCAGATCTGGTTGAGGCCTAGAGGGGTACCAGAATCACCTGGTCCAGGTGATATCCAGATGGTGACCAGAGTCACCAGGTCAGGGTGAGTCCCAGAGAGGTTCCAGAGTCATCATGTCCAGGTGAGGCTCAGGTGTGGAACAGAGTCACCAGGTACCAACGATGCCCAGGTGAGGACCAGAGTCACCAGGTCTGGGTGACGCGCAGATAGGATCAGAGTCACCAGTTCCAGGTGAGGCCAAGAAAGAGTCCACAGCAATCATGTCCAGGTGGAGAACAAAGTCACGAGGACTGGGTGAGGCCCAGATGGGGACCAGATTCACCAGGTCCAGGTGAGTCCCAGGTGGTGACCAGAGTCCCCGTGTCTGGGAGAGGACCACGTAAGGACCAGATTCACCAGGTCTAAGAGGCTCACGTGGGGACCTGAGTCACCAGGTTTGGGTGAGGCACAGGTGGCAAACCCCACTCATCAGGTCCATGTGAGGCCAACCTGCAGGCCAGAGTCACCAGATCCATGTGAGGCCCTAGTGAGTACCTGAGTCACCAGGTAAATGTGAGACTACAAGAACACCACAGTCACCAGGTCCAGGTGTGGTTCATGTGGGAACGAGAGTCACCAGGTCCAGGTGAGACCCAGGTGGGGACGACAGTCACCAGGTCCAGGTGAGGCCCCGAGGGGACGACAGTAACAAGGTCCAGGTGAGGCGCAGGTGGCAACAGGATTCACCAAGTCCAGGTTAGGCCCAGGTGGAGACCAGTCACCAGGTCCAAATTGAGGCCTAGGTGGTGGGACCAGAGTCATCAGGACCAGTTGAGGCCAAAGTGTGGAGCAAAGTTATCATGTCCAGGTGAGCCCCAGTTGGGGAACAGAGAAATCATGTCCCATTGATGCCAGGTGGGAAAAGAGTCACAAGGTACAGATGAGGTCTAATTGAGGAGTAGATTCACCAAGTCCTGTTGAGGCCCAGTTTAGGACCAGTGTCCCCAGCTCCGGGTGAGTCCCAGAGGGGGACCAGAGTCACCCGGTTCTGGTGATATCCAGGTGGGGACCAGAGTCACCATGTCAGAGAGAAGCCCAGAGGGGGACGAGAATCACTAGGTCCAGGTGAGGCCCCGATGAGGAACTGAGAAACCAGGTTCCATGATGCCCATATGAGGACCTGAGTCACCAGGGTCAAGGTGAGGCCAAACTGAGGACCAGAGTCACCAGATCCAGGTGAGGGTGCATGTTGGAAAGAGAGTCGCCAGGTCCAGGAGAGGTCCAGGTGGGGACCAGAGTCACCAGATCCAGGTCAAGTCCCGGTGGGGACCAGTCACCAGATCGAGGTGAAGCCCAGGTGGGGAGCAGAGTCACTAGGTGCAGATGAGGCCCAGGTGAGGACCAGAGTTACCAGGTACACGTGAGGCCCCGGTGGGGATCAGAGGCAACAGGTCCATGTGAGGCCAGCTTGGGGACCATGGTCAACAGGTCTACTTGAGGCGCAGGTGTGGAACACTGTAACCAGGTCCAGGTGAGTCCCCAGTGGTGACAAGGGTCACCACGTCCAGGTGAGGCCCAGGTGGGGACCTGGATCACCAGGTCTAGGGGAGGCCCTTGAAAGAACCAGAGTCAACAGTTCGAGGTCAGGCGCAGGTGGCAACCAGGGTCAGCAGGTCCAAGTGAGGCCAAAGTGGGTTCACAGTCACTAGGGCACGGTGAGACCCAGAGGGGGACCAGAGGACACCTGTCCAGGTGAGGTCCAGTTGTGGAACACAGTCACCGGGTCCCAAATTTTGCCCAGTTGAGGACCATGGTCAAAAGGGCCAGGTGAAGCCCAGATGGGGACCGGGGTCCCCAATTCCAGGTGAAGCCCAGGTGGGGACCACAGTCACCAGATCCAGGTAGCCTCAGGTGCAGACCAGAATCACCAGGTCCAGGTGAGGTGCAGGTGGCAACCACACTCACCAGGTCCCGGTGAGGCCCTGGTGGGACCAGAGTCACGAGTTACATGAGAAGCTAGAAACACTGCAGCCACCAGGTCCACATGATGTCCATGTGGGAACGAGAATCTCCAGTTACAGGTGAGGACCAGGAGGGGATCCGACTTACAATGTCCAGGTGAGGCCCATGTGGGAACCAGTGTCACCATGTCCAGGTGTGGCCCAGGTGAAGAGTAGAGTTAATAGGTCCGGCTGTGTCACTGTTAGTGAACAGTGTAACCATATCCTGATGCTACCCATGTGGGTACCAGAGACACCAGGTCCTGGTAAGGCCCAGGTGGGACCGGAGACATGAGGTCCAGGTGAGGTCCCGATGGGAACCACAGTCACCAGGTCAGGTGAGGCCATGCTTAGGATCAGAGTCAACCGGTTACAGGTGAGGCCCAGGTGGAGCCACAGTCACCTGGTACAGAAGAGGCCAAAGTCAAGACCAGAGTTACCAGGATTAGGTCAGTCCCAGTGGGGAATAGAGTAACCATGTCTCGATGATGCCCAGATAGAACCAGAGTCACCAGGTACAGATGAGGCACAGGTGGGGAGCATGTTCACTAGGTCCCCGTGAGGCCCAGTTGAGGACCAGAGTCACCAGGTCAAGTTGACGCCTAGAGGGATACCAGATTCTCCTAGTCTAGGTGACATCCGGATGGGGACCAGAGTCATCATGTCAGGGTGAGGCTCAGGTGTGGAACAGAGTATCCAGGTCATAATGGTCCATAGGGTGAGGACCAGAGTCACCAGATATGGGTGAGGCCCAGTTAGATTCAGAAACACCAGTTCCAGGTGAGGCCAAGAAGGAGTCTACAGCAATCAAGTCCAGGTGGGTTGATAAAGTCACCAGGACTGGATGAGGACCAGATGGGGACAAGATTAACCAGGTTCATGTGATTCCCAAGTGGTGACCCGAGTTAGGAGTTCCGGGTGAGGACCAGGTAAGACCAGATTCACAAGGTCCAAGTGAGACCCACGTGGGGGACCTGTGTCACCAGGCTTGGGTGAGGCCAAGGTGACAACGCAACTCACCAGGGTCCAGGTGAGGCCAACCTGCAGGCCATGCAGAGGAACCATGTCCTGATGATGCCCAGATAGGGACCAAGAGTCACCAGGTCCAAAGGAGGCCTAGATGGAGCATATTCACTAGCTCCAGGTGAGGCCCAGTTGAGGACCAGAGTCAACAGAAGTGGTTGAGGCAGAGAGGGGTACCAGAATCACCTGGTCCAGGTGACATCCAGATGGAGACCAGAGTCAGCAGGCAGGGTTAGGCCAGGAGTGGTTCGAGAGTCCAGAGCCTCATGTCCAGGTGAGGCTCAGGTGTGGAACAGAGGTCACCAGGTACCAATGATGCCCTGGTGAGGACCAGAGTCACCAGGTCTGGGTGACGCGCAGATAGGATCAGAGTCACCAGTTCCAGGTGAGGCCAAGAAAGAGATCACAGCAATCAGGTCCAGGTGGGGAACAAAGTCACCAGGACTGGGTGAGGCTCAGATGGGGACCAGATTCACCAGGTCTAGGTGAAGCCCAGGTGGTGACCAGTGTCCCCGGGTCTAGGAAAGGACCAAGTAAGGACCAGATTCACCAGGTAGAAGAGGCCCACGTGGGGACCTGAGTCACCAGGTATGGGTGAGGCCCAGGTGGCGACCCCACTCACCAGGTCCAGGTGAGGCAAACCTGCAGGCCAGAGTCACCAGATACAGGTGAGGCCCTACCGGGGACCAGAGTCACCATGTAAATGTGAGTCTACCAGAACACCACAGTCACCAAGTCCAGGTGTGGTTCATGTGGGAACGAGAGTCACCAGATCCAGGTGAGACCCAGGTGGGGACCACAGTCACCAGTTCCAGATTGAGGCCTAGGTGGGGGGGACCAGAGTCATCAGGACCAGTTGAGGCCAAAGTGTGGAGCAAAGTTATCATGTCCAGTTGAGGCCCAGGTGGGGAACAGATTAACCATTTCCCATTGATGCCAGGTGGGAAGAGTCACAAGGTCCAGAAGAGGCCTAAGTGAGGAGTAGATTCACCAGGTCCTGCTGAGGCCCAGTTGAGGAACAGTGGTCCCCAGGTCCGGTTGAGTCCCAGATGGGGACCAGAGTCACCCGGTTCTGGTGATATCCAGGTGGGGACCTGAGTCACCACGTCAGGGTGAGGCCCAGAGGGGCCGAGAATCACTAGGTCGAATTGAGGCCCCGATGTGGAACTGAGAACCCAGGTCCCATGATGCCCATATGAGGGACCTGAGTCACCAGGTCCAGGACAGGTCCCTGTGGGAACCAGTCACCTCATCCAGGTGAGGCCCAGGTGGGACCACAGTCACCAGGTCCAGGTGAGGCCCAGGTATATAAGAGAGTATCCAGGTCCTAATGATGCCCAGGGATGGACCAGAGTCAACAGGTCCAGGAGAGGCCCAAATATGGATCAGAGTCATTGTGTTCCAGGGGAGGCCTGATGGAGATCACAGGAACCAGGTAAAGGAGAGCCCCATATGGGAACCAGAGCCACAAGATCCAGGTGAGGTCCAGGTGGGACCACAGTCACAGGTCCATTTGAGGCACAGGTGGCAACAGGATTCACCAAGTCCTGGTAGGCCCAGGTGGCGACCAATCACCAGATCCAGGTGAGGACCAGCTAAAGACCAGACTCACCAGGCCCAAGTGAAGCCCAAGGGGTGACCAGAGTCACCAAGTAAGGGTGAGGACCAGAGGGGGAACCAGGGTAACCATTTAGTTTGAGGCCCAGAAAGGGACCAGAAATCCCTGGTCAAAGTGGGACTGAGATGTGGAATAGAGTATCCAGGTCCCAATGATGCCTGGGTGAGGACCAGAGTCACTAGCGACATGCAGGCCCAGATGTGGAACAGAATAACTAGGTACTGGTGAGGCATAGAATAAGACCACAGTCAGCAGTAACAGGTGAGGCCCCTTGTGGGAGCCAGAGCCACTCTATGCAGCTGAGTCCCAGGTCCATGTGAGGCCCCACGTGAGGACTAGATTCATCAGGTCGAATTGAGCATAGTTGGGGACAGAGAGTCACCAGTTGTGGGTGCGGCCTAGGTGGGGCAAGATTCAGCAGTTCTGAGTTTGGTCAAAGTGGGACGAGAGACACCAGGTCCAGGTGAGGCCAAGGTGAGGACCAGAGTCACCAGATCAGGTGAGGTCCAGGTGGGGACCAGAGTCACCAGATCCAGGTGAAGTCCAGGTGGGGACCAGAGTCACTAGGTCCAGATTAGGCCCAGGTGAGGACCAGAGTTACCAGGTAAACGTGAGGACCCGATGGGTAATCAGAGGCAACAGGTCCATGTGAGGCGTGCTTGGGGACCATGTCAAGAGGTGTACTTGAGGCCCAGGTGTGGAACACAGTAAGCAGGTCCAGGTGAGTCCCCGGTGGGTGACAAGGGTCAACCACGTCCAGGTGAGACCCAGGTGGGGACCAGGATCACCAGGTAGAGGGGAGGCCCTTGAAAGTACCAGAGTCAACAGTTGAGGTCAGGGACAGCTGGCAACCAGGGTCAGCAGCTCTAAGTCAGGCCAAAGTGGGGTTCACACTCACAAGGGCACGGTGAGACCCAGAGGGGGACCAGAGTCACCTGGTCCAGGTGATGTCCAGTTGTGGAACACAGTCACTGAGTCCCAATTTTGCCCAGTTGAGGACCATGGTCAACAGGGCCTGGTGAGCCAGATATGGGGACCGGACCCTCAAATCCAAGTGGAAGACCAGATCGGGACCACAGTCACCAGATCCAGGGTATTCTCAGGTGCAGGCCAGAATCACCAGGTCCAGGTGAGGTGCAGGTGGCAACCACACTCACCAGGTCCCGGTGAGGCCCTGGTGGGGACCAGAGTCACGAGGTACATGAGAAGCTGGAAACACTGCAGCCACCAGGTCCACATCATGTCCATGTGGGAACGAGAATTCCCAGTTACAGGTGAGGACCAGGTGTGGGATCCGACTCACCATGTCCAGGTGAGACCCAGGTGGGAACCAGTGTCACCATATCTAGGTGTGGCCCAGGTGAACCCGAGTTAATAGGTCCGGCTGGGTCACTGTTAGTGAACAGTGTAACCATATCCTGATCTACCCAGGTGGTTACCAGAGACACCAGGTCCTGTTTAGGCCCAGGTGGGACCAGAGTCACCAGGGTCAAGTTGAGGCCTAGAGGGGTACCAGATTCACCTGGGTCTAGGTGACATCCAGATTGGGGATCAGAGTCACCATCTCAGGCTGAGGCTCAGAGGGTATCCAGAGTCATCATGTCCAGGTGAGGCTCAGGTGTGTAACAAAGTATCCAGGTCATAATGGTCCACAGGGTGAGGCCAGAGTCACCAGATCTGGGTGAGACCCAGTTAGGATCGCGAGTCAACCAGTTCAAGGTGAGGCCAAGAAGAAGTCCACAGCAATCAGGCCCAGGTGGGGAACAAAGTCACCAGGACTGGATGAGGCCCAGATGGGGTCCAGATTCACCAGGTCCAGGTTATTCCCAGGTGGTGACCAGAGTTACAAGTTCCGGGTGAGGTCCAGGTAACGACAAGATTCACCAGGGTCCAAGTGAGACCCACGTGGGGACCTGTGTCACAAGGCATGGGTGAGGCCCAGTGTCAACCCCACTCACCAGGTCAGGTGAGGGCAACCTGCAGGCCATGCAGAGGAACCATGTACCGAT
Organism: Canis lupus familiaris; assembly: GCF_011100685.1. Taxonomy (NCBI): domain Eukaryota; kingdom Metazoa; phylum Chordata; class Mammalia; order Carnivora; family Canidae; genus Canis; species Canis lupus. The sequence goes on along the minus strand of NW_023331169.1, from coordinate 27,156 downwards.
GATGCCCAGGTAGGGACTAGAGTTACCAGGTCCAGGTGAGGCCAACCTGCAGGCCATGCAGTGGAACCATGTCCCGATGATGCCCAGGTAGGGAAGCAGAGTTACCAGGTCCAGGTTGAGGACAACCTGCAGTCATGCAGTGGAGCCAAGTCCCGTATGATGCCCAGGAAGAGACAAGAGTCACCAGGTCCAATTGAGGCCAGATGGAGCATATTCACTAAGTCCAGGTGAGTCCCAGTTGAGGACAAGTGTCACCAGATCTGGTTGAGGCCTAGAGGGGTACCAGAATCACCTGGTCCAGGTGAAATCCAGATGGGGACCAGAGTCACCATGTCAGGGTGAGGCCTAGAGAGGCTCCAGAATCATCATGTCCAGGTGAGGCTCAGGTGTGGAACACAGTGTCCAGGTCATAATGGTCCACAGGTGAGGACCAGAGTGACGGATCTGGGTGACGCGCAGATAGGATCAGAGTCACCAGTTCCAGGTGAGGCCAAGAAAGTGTCCACAGCAATCAGCTTCAGGTGTGGAACACAGTAAGCAGGTCCAGGTGAGTCCCCGGTGGTGACCAGAGTCACCATGTCCAGGGTGAGGCCCAGGTGGACAACCAGGATCATCAGGTACAGGGGAGGCCCTTGAAAGAACCAGAGTCAACAGTTCGAGGTCAGGGGCAGGAGGCAACCAGGTTCAGCAGGTCGAAGTCAGGCCAAAGTGGGGTTCACAGTCTTTAGGGCAACGGGTGAGACCCAGAGGGGGACCAGAGTCACCTGGTCCATGTGAGGTCCAGTTGTGGAACACAGTCAATGGGTCACAATTTGCCCAGTTGAGGACCATGGTCAACAGGGCCAGGTGAGGCCCAGATGGGGACCGGAGTCCCTAAATCCAGGTGATGTCCAGGTCGGGACCACATTCACCAGATCCAGGGTAGTCTCAGGTGCAGACCAGAATCACCAGGTCCAGGTGTGGTGCAGGTGGCAACCAAACTCACCAGGTCCCGGTGAGGCACTGGTGGGGACCAGAGTCACGAGGTACATGAGAAGCTAGAAACACATGGGATCCCCTGGGGTGGCGCAGCGGTTTGGCGCCTGCCTTTGGCCCAGGGAGCGATCCTTGAGACCCGGGATCGAATCCCAGTTCGGCCTCCCGGTGCATGGAGCCTGCTTCTCCCTCTGCCTGTGTCTCTGCCTCTCTCTCTCTCTGTGACTATCATAAATAAATAAAAATTAAAAAAAAAGATGCTAGAAATACTGCGGCCAACAGGTCCACATGATCTCCATGTGGGAACGAGAATCACCAGTTATACGTGAGGACCAGGTGGGGATCCCACTCACCATGTCCAGGTGAGACCCAGGTGGGAAACAGTGTCACCCTGTCCAGGTGTGGCCCAGGTGAAGACCAGAGTTAATAGGTCCGGCTGGGTCACTGTTAGTGAACAGTGTAACCATATCCTGATGCTACCCAGGTGGGAAACAGAGACACCAGGTCCTGGTGAGGCCCAAGTGGGACCAGAGACATGAGGTCCAGGTGAGGTCCCAATGGGAACCATAGTCACCAGGTCAGGTGAGGCCATGCTTAGGATCATAGTCACCAGTTACAGGTGAGGCCAAGGTGGAGCCAGAGTCACCTGGTACAGAAGAGGCCTAAGTCAGGACCAGAGTTTCAGGATCAGGTCACTCCAAGTGGGTATAGAGTAACCATGGTCCCCATGATGCCCAGGTAGAACCAGAGTCACCAGGTCCAAATGAGGCCCAGTTGGAGCATATTGACTAAGTCCAGGTGAGGCCCAGTTGAGGACCAGAGTCACCAGATCTGGTTGAGGACTAGAGGGGTACCAGAATCACCTGGTCCAAGTGACATCCAGATGGGGACCAGAGTCACCAGGTCAGGGTGAGGCCCAGAGTGGTTCCAGAGTCATCATGTGCAGGTGTGACTCCGGTGTGGAAGAGAGTATCCGGTCATAATTTTCCATAGGTGAGGACCAGAGTCACCATATCTGGGTGAGGCCCAGTTAGGATCAGAGTCACCAGTTCCAGGTGAGGTCAAGAAGGAGTCCACAGCAATCAGGTCCAGGTGCGGAACAAAGTCATCAGGACTGCGTGAAGCCCAGATGGGGACCAGATTCACCAGGTCCACGTGATTCCCAGGTGGTGACCAGATTTACCAGATTCACCAAGTCCAGATGATTCTCAGGTGGTGACCAGAATTACCAGATACACCAGATCCAAGTTAGACCCACGTGGGGACCTGTCTCACCTAGTATGGGTGAGGCCCAAGTGGTAACCCAACTCACCAGGTCCAGGTGAGGCCATCCTGCAGGCCTTGCAGTGGAACCACGTCCCGAAGATGCCCATCTAGGGACTAGAGTTACCAGGTCCAGGTGAGGACAACCTGCAGGCAAGAGTCACCAGATCCAGGTGGGGACCAGAGTCTCCAGGTAAATGTGAGTCTACAAGAAAACCACAGTCACCAGGTCCAGGTGTGGTTCATGTGGGAACGAGAGTCACCATGTCCAGGTGAGAGCCTGGTGGGGACCACAGTCACCAGGTCCAGATTGTGGCCTAGGTGGGGGGACGAGAGTCATCAGGACCATTGAGGCCAAAGTGTGGAGCAAAGTTATCGTGTGCAGGTTAGGCCCAGGTGGGGAACAGAGTAACCGTGTCCTATTGATGCAGGTGGGAAAAGAGTCACAAGGTCCAGATGAGGCCTAAGTGAGGAGTAGATTCACCAGGTCCTGTTGAGGCTCAGTTGAGGACCAGTGTCCCCAGCTCCGGGTGAGTCCCAGAAGGGGACCAGAGTCACCCGGTTCTGGTGATATCCAGGTGGGGACAAGAGTCACCACGTCAGGGGTGAGGCCCAGAGGGGGACGAGAGTCACTAGGTCCAGATGAGGTCCCGATGTGGAAATGAGAAACCAGGTCCCATGATGCCCATATGAGGACCTGAGTCACCAGGTCCAGGTGAGGTCCCTGCAGGAACCAGTCACCCCGTCCAGGTGAGGGCCTGGTGGGGACCACAGTCACCAGGTCCAAGTGAGGCCCAGGTATATAAGAGAGTATCCAGGTCCCAATGATGCCCAGGTAAGGACCAGAGTCAACAGGTTCAGGAGAGGCCCAAATATGGATCAGAGTCATTGTGTTCCAGGTTAGGCCAGATGGAGACCACAGGAACCAGGTCCAGGAGAGCCCCATATGGGAACCAGAGCCACCAGATCCAGGTGAGGTTCAGGTGGGACCACAGTCACAAGGTCAAGGTAAGGTGCAGGTGGCAACAGGATTTACCAAGTCCAGGTGAGGTCCAGGTGGCGACCAGTCACCACATCAAGGTGAAAACCAGCTAAGGTCCAGATTCACCAGCCCCAAGTGAAGCCCACGGGGTGACTAGAGTCACCAGGTAAGAGTGAGGCCCAGAGGGGCAACCAGAGTAACCAGTTTAGTTTGAGGCCCATAATGGGACCAGAGATCCCGGGTCAAAGTGAGGCCCAGGTGTGGAATAGAGTATCCAGGTCCGAATGATGCCTGGGTGAGGACCAGAGTCACTAAGGCCATGCAGGCCCAGATGAGGAACAAAATCACTAGTTCCTGTTGAGGCATAGAATAAGACCACAGTCACCAGTATCAGGGGAGGCCCTTGTGGGAACCAGCACCACTCTATGCAGCTGAGTCCCAGGTCCATGTGAGGCCCACGTTAGGACCAGATTCATCAGGTCGAATTGAGGCATAGCTGGGGACAAGAGTCATCAGGTCTGGGTGCGGCCTAGATGGGGCAAGATTCAGCAGTTCTGAGTTAGGTCAAAGTGGGGATGAGAGACACTAGGTCCAGGTGAGGTCATACTGAGGACCAGAGTCACCAGATCCAGGTGAGGTCCAGGTGGGGACCAGAGTCACCAGATCCAGGTGAATTCCAGGTGGGGACCAGAGTGACCAGATCCAGGTGAAGCCCAGGTGGGGACGAGAGTCACTAGGTCCAGATGAGACCCAGGTGAGGACCAGTGTTACCAGGTACACGTGAGGCCCCGGTGGGGATCAGAGGCAACAGGTCCATGTGATTCTGTCTTGGGGACCATGGTGATCAGGTATACTTGTGGCCCAGGTGTGGAACACAGTAAGCAGGTCCAGGTGAGTCCCCGGTGGTGACAAGGGTCACCACGTCCAGGTAAGTCCCAGGTGGGGACCAGGATCACCAGGTCCAGGGGAGGCCCTTGAAAGAACCAGAGTCAACAGTTCGAGGTCAATCGCAGGTGGCAACCAGGGTCAGCAGGTCCAAGTCAGGCCAAAGTGGGGTTCACAGTCACTAGGGTACGGTGAGGCCCAGAGGGGAACCAGTGTCACATGGTCCAGGTGAGGTCCAGTTGTGGAACACAGTCACCGGGTCCCTATTTTGCCCAGATGAGACCTTGATCAACAGGGCCAGGTGAGGCCCAGATGGGGACCGGAGTCCCTAAATCCAGGTGATGTCCAGGTGGGGACCACAGTCACCAGATCCAGGGTAGTCTCAGGTGCAGACCAGAATCACCAGGTCCAGGTGAGGTGCAGGTGGCAACCACACACACCAGGTCCCGGTGAGGCCCTGGTGGGGACCAGAGTCACGAGGTACATGAGAAGCTAGAAACACTGCAGCCACCAGGTCCAGATGATGTCCATGTGGGAACGAGAATCACAAGTTACAGGTGAGGAACAGGTGGATATACGACTCATCATATCCAGGTGAGACCCAGGTGGGAACGAGTGTCACCATGTCCAGGTGTGGCCCAGGTGAAGACCAGAGTTAATAGGTCCGGCTGGGTCACTGTTAGTGAAGAGTGTAACCATATCCTGATGCTACCAAGGATGGTACCTGAGACACCAGGTCCTGGTGAAGCCCAGGTTGGACCAGAGACATGAGGTCCAGGTGAGGTCCCGATGGGAACCACAGTCACCAGGTCAGGTGAGGCCATGCTTAGGATCAGAGTCACCAGTTACAGCTGAGGCCCAGGTGGAGCCAGAGTCACTAAGTACAGAAGAGGCCAAAGTCAGGACCAATGTTACCAGGATCAGGTCAGTCCCAGTGGGGAATAGAGTAACCAGGTCCCGATGATGCCCAGGTAGAACCAGAGTCACCAGGTCCAGATGAGGCGCAGGTGGGGAGCATGTTCACTAGGTCCCAGTGAGGCCCAGTTGAGGACAAGAGTCACCAGTTCTGGTTGAGGCCTAGAGGGGTACCAGAAACACCTGGTCCAGGTGACATCCAGATGGGGACCAGAGTCACCAGGTCCAGGTTATTCCCAGGTGGTGAACAGAGTTACGAGTTCCGGGTGAGGACCAGGTAAGGACCAGAGTCACCAGGTCCAAGTGAGGCCCAAGTGGGGACCTGTGTCACCAGGCATGTGTGAGGCCCATGAGACAACCCCCCTCACCAGAAACAAGTGAGGCCAACCTGCAAGCCATGCAGAGGAACCATGTCCAGATGATGCCGAGGTAGGGACTAGAGTTCTCAGGTCCAGGTGAGGCCAACCTGCAGGCCATGCAGTGGAACATGTCCCGATGATTCCCAGGTAGGTATCAGAGTCACCAGGTCCAAATGAGGCCCAGATGGAGCATATTCACTAGGTCCAGGTGAGGCCCAGTTGAGGACCAGAGTCACCAGATCTGGTTGAGGCCTAGAGGGGTACCAGATTCCCCTGGTCTAGGTGAAATCCAGATGGGGACCAGAGTCACCATGTCAGGCTGAGGCCCAGAAGGGATCCAGAGTTATCATGTCCACGTAAGGCACACATGTGGAACAGAGAATCCAGGTCATAATTGTCCACAGGTGAGGACCAGAGTCACCAGGTCTGGGTGACGCGCAGACAGGATCAGAGTCACCAGTTCCAGGTGAGGCCAAGAAGGAGTCCACAGTAATCAGGTCCAGGTGGGGAACAAAGTCACCAGGACTGGGTGAGGCCCAGATGGGGACCAGATTCACCAGGTCCAGGAGAGGCGAGGTGGTGACCAGAGACCCCGGGTCTGGGAGAGTACCAGGTTAGGTCCAGATTCACCAGGTCCACGAGGCCCACGTGTGGAACTGAGTCACCAGGTATGGGTGAGGCCCAGGTGGCAACCCCCCTCTCCAGTCCAGGTGAGGCCAACCTGCAGGCCAGAGTCACCAGATCCAGGTGAAGTCCCGGTGGGGACCAGAGTCACCAGATCCAGGTGAAGCAGAGGTGGGGACCAGAGTCACTAGGTCAAGATGAGGCCCAGGTGAGGACCAGAGTTACCAGGTACACGTGAGGCCCAGGTGGGGATCAGAGACAACAGGTCCATGTGAGGCCAGCTTGGGGACCATGGTCAACAGGTCTACTTGAGGCCCAGGTGTGGAACACAGTAAGCAGGTCCAGGTGAGTCCCCGGTGGTGACCAGAGTTACGAGTTCCGGGTGAGGACCAGGTAAGGACCAGATTCACCAGGTCCAAGTGAGGCCCACGTGGGGACCTGTGTCACCAGGCATGAGTGAGGCCCAGGAGACAACCTCACTCACCAGGTCCACGTGAGGCCAATCTGCAGGCCATGCAGAGGAACCATGCCTTGATGATGTCCAGGTAGGGACCAGGGTTACCAGGTCCAGGTGAGGCCAACCTGCAGGCGATGCAGTGGAACCATGTCCCGATGATGCCCAGGTAGGGACCAGAATCACCAGGTCCAATGAGGCCCAGATAGAGCATATTCACTAGGTCCAGGTGTGGTCCAGTGGAGGACCAGAGTCACCAGACCTGGTTGAGGCCTAGAGGGGTACCAGAATCACCTGGTCCAGGTGACATCCAGATGGGGACCAGAGTAACCAGGTCAGGATGAGGCCCAGAGAGGTTCCAGAGTCATCATGTCCAGGTGAGGCTCAGGTGTGGAACAGAGTCACCAGGTACCAAAGATGCCCAGGTGAGGACCAGAGTCACCAGGTCTGGGTGACGGGCAGATAGGATCAGAGTCACCTGTTCCAGGTGAGGCCAAGAAAGAGTCCACAGCAATCAGATACAGGAGTGGAACAAAGTCAACAGGCCTGGGTGAGGCCCAGATGGGGATCAGATTCACCAGGTCCAGGTAGGCCCAGGTGGTGACCAGAGACACCGGGGCTGGGAGACGACCAGGTAAGGACCAGATTTACCAGGTCCAAGAGGCCCACGCGGGGACCTGACTCACCAGGTATGGGTGAGGCCCAGGGGCAACCCCACTCACAATGTTCAGGTGAGGCCAACCTGCATGCCAAAGTCACCAGATCCACGTGAGGCCCTAGTCGGCACCGGTGACAGCAGGTAAAAGTGAGTCTACAAGAACACTACAGTCACCAGCTCCATGTGTGGTTCATGTGGGAACGAGAGTCACCAGTTCCAGGTGAGACCCAGGTTGGGACGACAGTCACCAGGTCTGGATTGAGGCCTAAGAGGGTAACAGTGTCATCAGGACTAGTTGAGGCCCAACTGTGGAACAAAGTTATCATGTCCAGTTGAGGCTCAGGTGTGGAACAGAGTATCCAGGTCATAATGGTCCACAGGTGAGGACCAGAGTCACCAGATCCAGGTGAAGCCCAGGTGGGGACCAGAGTCACTAGGTCCAGATGAGGCCCAGGTGAGGACCAGAGTTACCAGGTACACGTGAGGCACCGGTGATGATCAGAGGCAACAGGTCCATGTGAGGCCGGCTTGGGGACCATGGTCAACACATCTACTTGAGGCCCAGGTGTGGAACACTGTAAGCAGGTCCAGGTGAGTCCCTGGTGGTGACAAGAGTCACCACGTCCAGGTGAGGCCCAGGTGGGGACCTGGATCACCAGGTCCAGGGGAGGACCTTGCAAGAAACAGAGTCAACAGTTCGAGGCCCGACGCAGGTGGCAACCAGGGTCAGCAGGTCCAAGTCAGGCCAAAGTGGGGTTCACAGTCACTAGGGCACGGTGACACCCAGAGGGGGGCCAGAGTCACCTGGTCCAGGTGAGGTCCAGTTGTGGAGCACAGTCACCGGGTACCAATTTTGCCCAGTTGAGGACCATGGTCAACAGGGCCAGGTGAGGCTCAGATGGGGACCGGAGTCCCCAAGTCAAGGTGAAGCCCAGGTGGGGACCATAGTCACCAAATCCAGGAAAGTCTCAGGTACAGACCAGAATCACCATGTCCAGGTGTGGCCCAGGTGAAGAGCAGAGTTAATAGTTCCGGCTGGGTCACTGTTAGTGAAGAGTGTAACCATATCCTGATGCTACCAGGTTGGTACCACAGACACCAGGTCCTGGTGAGGCCCAGGTCGGACCAGAGACTAAAGGTCCAGGTGATATCATAATGGGAACCACAGTCACCAGGTCAGGTGAGGCCATGCTTAGGATCAGAGTCACCAGTTACAGGTGAGACCCAGGTCGAGCCAGAGTGACCTGGTACAAAATAGGCCAAAGTCAGGACCAGAGTTACCAGGATCAGGTCAGTCCCAGTGGGGAATAGAGTAACCATGTCCCGATGATGCCCAGGTAGAACCAGAGTCACCAGCTCCAGATGAGGCACAGGTGGGGAGCATGTTTACTAGGTCCCGCTGAGGCCCAGTTGAGGACCAGTGTCGCCAGGTCTAGTTGAGGCCTAGAGGGGTACCAGATTCACCTGGTCTAGGTGACATCCAGATGCGGACAAGATTCACCATGTCAGGGTGAGGCCCAGAGGGGATTAAGAGTCATCATGTCCAGGTGAGGCTCAGGTGTGGAACCGAGTATCCAGATCATAATGGTCCTCAGGTGAGGACCAGAGTCACCAGATCTGGGTGAGGCCCAGTTAGGATCAGAGTCACAAGTTCCAGGTGAGGCCAAGAAGGAGTCCACAGCAATCAGGTCCAGGTGGGCAACAAATTCACCAGGAATGGGTGAGGCCCAGATGGGGACCAGATTCACCAGGTCCAGGGAACTTCCAGGTGGTGACCAGACTTACCAGTTCCGGGTGAGGACCAGGTAAGGACAAGATTCAACAGGTCCACGTGAGGCCCACATGGGGACCTGTGTCACCAGGTATGGGTGAGGCCCAGGTGGCAACCCCACTCCCCAGGTCCAGGTGAGGCCAACCTGCAGGCCATGCAGAGGAACCATGTCACAATGATGCCCTGGTTGGGACCAGAGTTATCAGATCCAGGTGAGGCCAACCTTCAGGCCATGCAGTGGAAACATGTCCCGATGATGCCCAAGTAGTGACCATAGTCACCAGGTCCAAATGAGGCCCAGATGGAGCATATTCACTAGGTCCAGGTGAGGCCCAGTTGAGGACCAGAGTCCCCAGATCTGGTTGAGGCCTAGAGGGGTACCAGAATCACCTGGTCCAGGTGACATCCAGATGGGGATCAGAGTCACCAGGTCAGAGTGAGGCCCAGAGATTTTCCAGAGTCATCATGTCCAGGTGAGGCTCAGGTGTGGAACAGAGTCACCAGGTACCAACGATGCCCAGGTGAGGACCAGAGTCACCAGGTCTGGGTGATGCGCAGATAGAATCAGAGTCACCAGTTCCAGGTGAGGCCAAGAAAGACTCCACAGCAATCAGACCAGGTGGGGAAGAAATGACCCGGACTGCGTGAGACCCAGATGGGGACCAGATTCCCCAGGTCCAGGTGAGTCCCAGGTGGTGACCAGAGTCCGCATCTCCGGGACAGGACCAGGTAAGGACCATATTCACCAGGTCCAAGAGGCCCACGTGGGGACCTGAGTCACCATGTATGGGTGAGGCCCAGGTGGACACCCCACTCAACAGTTCCAGGTGAGGCCAACCTTCATGCCAGAGTCTCCAGATCCAGGTGAGGCCCTAGTGGGGACCAGAGTCACCAGGTAAATGTGAGTCTACAAGAACACCACAGTCACCAGGTCCTGGTGTGGTTCATGTGGGAACGAGAGTCACCAGGTCCAGGGGAGACCCAGGTGGGGACCACAGTCACCAGGTCCAGATTGAGGCCTAGGTGGGGGGACCAGAGTCATCAGGACAAGTTGATGCCAAAGTGTGGAGCAAAGTTATCATGACCAGGTGAGGCCCAGGTGGGGAAAAGAGTAACCATGTCCCATTGATGCCAGGTGGGAAAAGAGTCACAGGTCCAGACGAGGCCTAACTGAGGAGTAGATTCACCAGGTCCTGTTGAGGCCCAGTTGAGGAGCAGTGTCCCCAGCTACAGGTGAGTCCCTGAGGGGGACCAGAGTCACCCAGTTCTGGTGATATCCAGGTGGGGAGCAGAGTCACCACGTCAGGGTGAGGCCCAGAGGGGGACGAGAATCACTAGGTCCAGGTGAGGCCCCGATGTGAACTGAGAACCAGTTACCATGATGCCCATATGAGGACCTGAGTCACCAGGTCCAGGTGAGGTCCCTGTGGGAACCAGGCACCTCGTCCAGGTGAGGCCCAGGTGGGACCACAGTCACCAGGTCAAGGTGAGGCCCAGGTATATAAGAGAGTCTCCAGGTTCCAATGATGGCCAGGTAAGGACCAGAGTCAACAGGTCCAGGAGAGGCCGAAATATGGATCACAGTCATTTTGTTCCATGTGATGCCTGATGGAGATCACAGGAACCAGGTAAAGGAGAGCCCCATATGGGAACCAGAGCCACCAATCCAGGTGAGGTCCAGGTAGGACGACAGTCACAAGGTCCTGGTGAGGCCCAGGTGGCAACAGGATTCACCAGGTCCAGGTGAGGCCCAGGTGGCGACAAGTCTCCAGAGCCAGGTGAGGACCAGCTAAGCACCAGATTCACCAGGCCCAAGTGAAGCCCAAGGGGTGACCAGAGTCACCAGGTAAGGGTGAGGCCCAGAGGGGCAACCAGAGTAACCAGTTTAGTTTGATGCCCTGAATGGGACCAGAGGTCCGTGGTCAGAGTGAGTCCAAGGTGTGGAATAGAGTATCAAGGTCCCAATGATGCCTGGGTGAGGACGAGAGTCACTAGGGCCATGCAGGCCCAGATGGGGAACAGAATCACTAGGTCCTGGTGAGGCATAGAATAAGACCACAGTCAGCAGTATCAGGTGAGCCCCTTGTGGGAACCAGAGCCACTCTATCCAGCTGAGTCCCAGGTCCATGTGAGGCCCACGTGAGGACCATATTCATCAGATCGAATTGAGGCAGAGCTGGGGACAAGAGTCACGAGGTCTGCGTGCGGCCTAGGTGGGGCAAGATTCAGCAGTTCTGAGTTAGGTCAAAGTGGGGACGAGAGACACCAGGTCCAGGTGAGGCCAAACTGTGGACCAGAGTCACCAGGTCCAGGTGTGGCCCAGGTGAAGACCAGAGTTAATAGGTCCGGGTGGGTCACTGTTAGAGAACAGTGTAACCATATCCTGATGCTACCCAGGTGGGTACCCGAGACACCATGTCCTGGTGAGGCCCAGGAGGGATCAGAGTCATGAGGTCCAGTTGAAGTCTCGATGGGAACCACAGTCACCAGGTCAGGTGAGGCCATGCTTAGGATCACAGTATCAAGTTACAGGTGAGGCCCAGGTGGGGCCAGAGTCACCTGGTACAGAAGAGGCCAAAGTCAGGACCATAGTTTCCAGGATCAGGTCAGTCCCAGTGGGGAATAGAGTAACCATGTCCCGATGATGCCCAAGTAGAACCCGAGTCACCACGTCCAGATGAGGCGCAGGTGGGGAGCATATTCACTAGGTCCCAGTGAGGCCGAGTTGAGGACCAGATTCCCCCGGGCTAGTTTAGGCCTAGAGGGGTACCAGATTCACCTGGTCTAGGTGATATCCAGATGCGGACCAGAGTCACCATGTCAGGCTGTGGCCCAGAGGGGATCCAGAGTCATCATGTCCAGGTGAGGTAAGGTGTGGAACAGAGTATCCAGGTCATAATGGTCCACAGGTGAGGACCAGAGTCACCAGATCTGGGTGAGGCCCAGTTAGGATCAGAGTCACCAGTTCTAGGTGAGGCCAAGAAGGAGTCCACATCAATCAGGTCCAGGTAGGTAACAAAGTCACCAGGACTGGGTGAGGCCCAGATGGGGACCAGATTCACCAGGTCCAGGTGATTCCCAGGTGGTGACCAGAGTTACCAGTTCCGGATGAGCACCAGGTAAGGAGCAGATTCACAAGGTCCACGTATGGCGCACGTGGGAACCTGAGTCACCAGGTATGGGTGAGGCCCAGGTGGCAACCCCACTCAACAGGTCCAGGGGAGGCCACCTGCAGGCCATGCAGAGGAACCATGTCCCGATGATGCCCAGGTAGAGACAGGACTTACCATGTCCAGGTGAGTCCAACCTGCAGGCCATGCTGTGGAACCATGTCCCGATGATGCCGAGGTAGGGACCAGAGTCACCAGGTGCAAATGAGGCCCAGATGGAGCATATTCACTAGGTCCAGGTGAGGCCCAGTTGAAGACCAGAGTCACCAGATCTGGTTGAGAACTATCGGGGTACAGAATCACCTGGTCCAGGTGACATCCAGTTGGGGACCAGCCTCACCAAGTCAGGGTGAGTCCCAGAGAGGTTCCAGAGTCATCATGTCCAGGTGAGGCTCAGGTGTGGAACAGAGTCACCAGGTACCAATGATGCCCAGGTTAGGGTCAGAGTCACCAGGTCTGGGTGACGCGTAGATAGGATCAGAGTCACCTGTTCCAGGTGAGGCCAAGAAAGAGTCCACAGCAATGAGGTCCACGTGTGGAACGAAGTCACCATCACTGGGTGAGGCCCAGATGGGGACCAGATTCACCAGGTGCAGGTGAGGCCCAGGTGGAGACCAGAATCCCCGGGTCTGGGAGAGGACCAGGTAAGGACCAGATTCACCAGGTCCAAGATGCCCACGTGGGGACCTGAGTCACCAGGTATGGGTGAGGCCCACGTGGCCACCCAACTCAGCAGGTCCCGGTGAGGCCAACTGGCATATCAGAGTCACCAGATCCACGTGAGGCCCTAGTGGGACCGGAGTCACCAGGTAAATATGAGTGTACAAGAACACCACAGCCACCAGGTCCAGGTGAGGTTCATGTGGGAACAAGAGTAACCAGGGCCAGGTGAGACCCAGGTGGGGACCACAGTCACCAGGGCCAGATTGAGGCCTAGGTGGGGGGACCAGAGTCATCAGGACCAGTTGAGGCCAAAGTGTGGAGCAAAGTTATCATGTCCAGGTGAGGCCCAGGTGGGGAACAGTGTAACCTTGTCCCATTGATGCCAGGTGGGAAAAGAGTCACAGGTCCAGACGAGGCCTGAGTGAGGAGTAGATTCACCAGGTCTTGTTGAGGCCCAGTTGAGGACCAGTGTCCCCAGCTCCGGGTGAGTCCCAGACGGGGACCAAAGTCACCCGGTTCTGGTAATATCCAGGTGGGGACCAGACTCACCACGTCAGGGTGAGGCCCAGAGTGGGACGAGAATCACTAGGTCCAGGTGAGGCCCCTCTGTGGAACTGAGAAACCAGGTCCCATGATGCCCATATGAGGACCTGAGTCACCAGGACCAGGTGAGGCCCAGGTACATAAGAGAGTATCCAGGTCCCAATGATGTCCAGGTAAGGACCAGAGTCAACAGGTGCAGGAGAGGCACAAATATGGATCAGAGTCATTGAGTTCCAGGTGACGCCAGATGGAGATAACAGGAACCAGGTCCAGGAGAGCCCCATATGGGAACCAGAGCCACCAGATCCAGGTGAGGTCCAGGTGGGACCACAGTCACAAGGTCCAAGTGAGGCCCAGGTGGCAACAGGATTCACCAAGTCAGGAGAGGCCCAGGTTGCGACCAGTCATCAGATCCAGGTGCGGACCACCTAAGGACCAGATTCACCAGGCCCAAATGAAGCCCATGGGGTGACCAGAGTCACCAGGTAATGGTGAGGCCCAGAGGGGGAACCAGAGTAACCAGTTTAGTTTGAGGCCCAGAATGGGACCAGAGGTCCCTGGTCAAAGTGAGGCCCAAGTGTGGAATAGAGTATCCAGGTCCCAATGATGCCTGGGTGAGGAACAGAGTCACTAGGGCCATGCAGGCCCAGATGGGGAACAGATTCATTAGGTCCTGATGAGGCATAGAATTAGACCACAGTCAGCAGTATCAGTGACCCCTTTTGGGAACCAGAGCCACTCTATCCAGCTGAGTCCCAGGTCCAGCTGAGTGCCAGGTCCATGTGAGGCCCACGTGAGGACCAGATTCATCAGGTCGAATTGAGGCATAGGTGGGGACAAGAGTCACCAGGTCTGGATGCGGCCTAGGTTGGGGCAAGATTCAGCAGTTCTGAGTTAGGTTCAAGTGGGGACGAGAGACACCAGCTCCAGGTGAGGCCAAACTGAGGACCAGAGTCACCAGATCCAGGTGAGGACCATGTTGGAAAGAGAGTCACCAGGTCCAGGAGAGGTCCAGGTGGGGACCAGAGTCCACGGATCCAGGTAAGTCCAGGTGGGGACCTGAGTCAGCAGATCCAGGTGAAGCCCAGGTGGAGACCAGAGTCTCTAGGACCAGATGAGGCCCAGGTGAGGACAGGAGTTAACAGGTACACGTGAGGCCCCGGTGGGGATCAGAGGCAACAGGTCCATGTGAGGCCGGCTTGGGGACCATGGTCAACAGGTCAACTTGAGGCCCAGGTGTGGAACACAGTAAGCAGGTCCAGGTGAGTCCCTGGTGGTGACAAGAGTCACCACGTCCAGTTGAGGCCCAGGTCGGGACCAGGATCACCAGGTACAGGGGAGGACCTTGAAAGGACCAGAGTCAACAGTTGGAGGTTAGACGCAGGTGGCAACCAGGTCAGCAGGTCCAAGTCAGGCCAAAGTGGGGTTCACAGTCACTAGGCACGGTGAGACCCAGAGTGGGACCAGAGTCACCTGGTCCAGGTGACGTCCAGTTTTGGAACACAGACACCGGGTCCCAATTTTGCCCAGTTGAGGACCATGGTCAACAGGGCCAGGTGAGGCCCAGATGGGGACCGGAGTCCAAATATCCAGGTGAAGCCCAGGTGGGGACCACAGTCAGTAGATCAGGGTACTCTCAGGTGCAGACCATAATCACCAGGTCCAAGTGAGGTGCAGGTGGCAACCACATTCCCCAGGACCCAGTGAGGCCCTGGCGGGGACCAGAGTCACAAGATACATGAGAAGCTAGAAACACTGCAGCCACCAGGTCCACATGATGTCCATGTGGGCCGGAGAATCAGCAGTTACACGTGAGGACCAGGTGGGGATCCGACTCACCATGTCAAGTTGAGACCCAGGTGGGATCCAGTGTCACCATGTCCAGGTGCGGCCCAGGTGAAGACCAGAGTTAATAGGTCCGGCTGGGTCACTGTTAGTGAAGAGTGTAACCATATCCTGATGCTACCCAGGTGCGTACCGGAGACACCAGGTCCTGGTGAGGCCCATGTGGGACCAGAGACATGATGTCCAGGTAAGATCCCGATGGGAACCACAGTCACCAGGTCAGGTGAGGCCATGCTTAGGATCAGAGTTACCAGTTACAGGTGAGGCCCAGGTGGAGCCAGAGTGACCTGGTACAGAAGAGGTCAAAGACAGGACCAGAGTTACTAGGAACAGGTCAGTCCCATTGGGGAATAGAGTAACCATGCCCCGATGATGCCCAGGTAGAACCCGAGTCACCACGTCCAGATGAGGCGCAGGTGGGAAGCATATTCACTAGGTCCAGGTGAGGCCGAGTTGAGGACCAGAGTCACCAGGTCTGGTTGAGGTCGACAGGGGTCCCAGATTCACCTGGTCTAGGTGACATCCAGATGGGGAACAGAGTCACCATGTCAGAGTGAGGCACAGAGAGGATCCAGAGTCATCATGTCCAGGTGAGGCTCAGGTGTGGAACAGTGTATCCAGGTCATAGTGGTCCACAG
Source organism: Canis lupus familiaris (assembly GCF_011100685.1). Classification (NCBI taxonomy): domain Eukaryota; kingdom Metazoa; phylum Chordata; class Mammalia; order Carnivora; family Canidae; genus Canis; species Canis lupus. Next base: position 11,411 of record NW_023331169.1, on the reverse strand, counting down.
GTGAGGAGCAGAGTCACCAGATCTGGGTGAGGCCCAGTTAGGATCAGACTCACCAGTTCCAGGTGAGGCCCAAAAGGAGTCCACAGCAATCAGGTCCAGGTGGGGAGCAAAGTCACCAGGACTGTGTGAGTCACAGATGGCGACCAGATTCTCCAGGTCCAGGGGATTCCCAGGTGGAGACCAGAATTACCAGATTCACCAGGTCCAAGAGGCCCACGTGGGGACCTGAGTCACCAGGTATGGGTGAGGCCCAGGTGGCAACCCCACTCACCAGGTCCAGGTGAGGACAACCTACAGGCCAGAGTCACCAGATCCAGGTGAGGCCCTAGTGGGGACCAGAGTCACCAGGTAAATGTGAGTCTACAAGAACACCACAGTCACAAGGTCCTGGTGTGGTTCATGTGGGAACGAGAGTCACCAGGTCCAGGGGAGACCCAGGTGGGGACCACAGTCACCAGATCCAGATTGAGGCCTAGGTGTGGGGACCAGAGTCATCAGGACAAGTTGATGCCAAAGTGTGGAGCAAAGTTATCATGACCAGGTGAGGCCCAGGTGGGGAAAAGAGTAACCATGTCCCATTGATGCCAGGTGGGTAAAGAGTCACAGGTCCAGACGAGGCCTAACTGAGGAGTAGATTCACCAGGTCCTGTTGAGGCCCAGTTGAGGAGCAGTGTCCCCAGCTACGGGTGAGTCCCAGAGGGGGACCAGAGTCACCCAGTTCTGGTGATATCCAGGTGGGGAGCAGAGTCACCACGTCAGGGTGAGGCCCAGAGCGGGACGAGAATCACTAGGTCCAGGTGAGGCCCCGATGTGAAACTGAGAACCAGTTACCATGATGCCCATATGAGGACCTGAGTCACCAGGTCCAGGTGAGGTCGAGGTATATAAGAGAGTATCGAGGTCCCAATGATGCCCATGTGAGGACCAGAGTCAACAGGTCCAGGAGAGTACCAAATATGGATCAGAGTTTTGTGTTCCAGGTGAGGACAGATGGAGACCACAGGAACCAGGTACAGGAGAGCCCCATATGGGAACCAGAGCCACCAGATCCAGGTGAGTTCCAGGTGGGACCACAGTCACAAGGTCCAGGTGAGGCGCAGATGGCAAGAGGATTCACCAAGTCCAGGTGAGGCCCAGGTGGAGACCAGTCACCAGATCCAGGTGAGAACCAGCTAAGGACAAGATTCACCAGGCCCAAGTGAAGCCCAAGGGGTGACCAGAGTCACCAGGTTAGTGTGAAGCCCAGAGGGGGAACCAGAGTAACCAGTTTAGTTTGAGGCCCAGAATGGGACCATAGGTCCCTGGTCAGAGTGAAGCCCAGGTGTGGAATAGAGTATCCCGGTCACAATGATGCCTCGGTGAGGACCAGAGTCACTAGGGCCATGCAGGCCCAGATGGGGAACAGAATTACTAGGTCTTGGTGAGGCATAGAATAAAACCACAGTCACCAGAATCAGGTGAGCTCCATGTGGGAACAAGAGCCACTCTATCCAAGCTGAGTAGCAGGTCCATGTGAGGCCCACGTGAGGACCAGATTCATCAGGTCGAATTGAGGCATAGCTGGGGACAAGAGGAACCAGGTCTGGGTGCGGCCTAGGTGGGGCAAGATTCAGCAGTGCTGAGGTAGTTCAGAGTGGGGGACGAGAGACGCCAGGTCCAGGTGACGCCAAACTGAGGACCAGAGTCACCAGATGCAGGTCAGGTCCAGGTGTTGACCAGAGTCACCAGATCCAGGTGAAGTCCAGGTGGGGACCAGAGTCATCAGATCCAGGTGAAGCCCAGGTGGGGATCAGAGTCACAAGGTCCAGATGAGGCGAAGGTGAGGACCAGAGTTGCCAGGTACACGTGAAGCCCCGGTGGGGATCAGAGGCAAAAAGTCCATGTGAGGCCGGCTTGGGGACCATGGTCAACAGGTCTACTTGAGGCCCAGGTGCGGAACACAGTAAGCAGATCAGGTGGAGTTCCCGGGGGTGACAAGAGTCACCCAGTCCAGGTGAGGCCCAGGTGGGCACCAGATCACCAGGTACAGGGGACGCTCTTGAAAGAACCAGAGTCAACAGTTCGAAGTCAGGCGCAGGTGGCAACCAGGGTCAACAGGTCCAAGTCAGGCCAAAGTGGGGTTCAGAGTCACTAGAGAACGGTGAGACCCAGAGTGGGACCAGAGTCACCTGGTCCAGGTGAGGTCCACGTGTGGAACGCAGTCACCGGGTCCAATTTTGCCCAGTTGAGGACCATGGTCAACAGGGCCAGGTGAGGCCCAGATGGGAATCGGTGTGCCCAAATCCAGGTGAAGCCCAGGTTGGGACCCCAGTCACCAGATCCAGGGGGTAGTCTCAGTTGCAGACCAGAATCACCAGGTCCAGGTGAGGTGCAGGTGGCAACCACACTCACCAGGACCCGGTGATGCCCTGGTGGGGACCAGAGTCACGAGTACATGAGAAGGTAGAAACACTGCAGCCACCAGGTCCACATGATGTCCATGTGGGAACGAGAATCACCAGTTAGAGGTGAGGACCCTGTGGGGATCCGACTCACCATGACCAGGTGAGACCCAGGTGGGAACCAGTGTCACCATGTACAGGTGTGGCCCAGGTGAAGACCAGAGTTAATAGGTCCGCTGGGTCACTGTTAGTGAACAGTGTAACCATATCCTGATGCGACCCAGGTGGGTACGAGAGACACCAAGTCCTGGTGAGGCCAGGTGAGACCAGAGGACATGAGGACCAGGTGAGGTCCCATGGGCACCACAGACATCAGGTCAGGTGAGTCCATGCTTAGGATCAGATTCAACAGATACAGGTGAGGCCCATTTGGAGCCAGAGTCACCTGGTACAGAGAGCCAAAAGTCAGGACCAGAGTTACCAGGATCAGGTCAGTCCCAGTGGGGAATAGAGTAACCATGACCCGATGATGCCCAGGTAGAACCCGAGTCACCAGGTCCAGATGAGGCGCAGGGGGAGCATATTCACTAGGTCCCGGTGAGGCCCAGTTGAGGACCAGTGTCACCAGGTCTAGTTGAGGCCCAGAGGGGTACCAGATTCACCTGGTCAAGGTGACATCCAGATGGGGACCATAGTCACCATGTAAGGGTGAGCCCCAGGTGGCAACCCCACTCACCAGGTCCAGGTGAGGCCAACCTGCAGGCCAGAGTCACCAGATCCAGGTGAGTCCCTAGTGGGGACCGGAGTCACCAGGTAAATGTGAGTCTACAAGAACACCACAGTCACCAGATCCACGTGTGGTTCATCTGGGAACGAGAGTCACCAGGTCCAAGTGAGAAACAGGTGGGGACCCCAGTCACCAGGTCCAGATTGAGGCCTAGGGGGGGACCAGAGTCATCAGGACCAGTTGAGGCCAAAGTGTGGAGCAAAGTTATCATGTCCAGGTGAGGCCCAGGTGGGGAACACAGTAACCATGTCCCATTGATGCCAGGTGGGAAAAGAGTCACAAGGTCCAGACGAGGTCTAAGTGAGGAGTAGATTCACCAGGTCCTGTTGAGGCCCAGCTGAGGACCAGTGTCCCAAGCTCCGGGTGAGTCCCAGAGGGGGACCAGAGTCACCCGGTTCTGGTGATATCCAGGTGGGAACCAGAGTCAGCACGTCAGGAAGAGGCCCAGAGGGGGAAGAGAATCACTAGGTCCAGGTGAGGCCCCGATGTGGAACTGAGAAACCAGGTTCCATGATGCCCATATGAGGACCTGAGTCACCAGGTCCAGGTGAGGTCCCTGTGGGAACCAGTCACCTCGTCCAGGTGAGGCCCAAGTGGGACCACAGTCACCAGGTCCAGGTGAGGCCCAGGTATATAAGAGAGTATCCAGGTCCCAATGATGTAGGTAAGGACCAGAGTCAACAGGTCCAGGAGAGGTCCAGATATGGATCAGAGTCATTGTGTTCCAGGTGAGGCCAGATGGAGACCACAGGAACCAGGTCCAGGAGAGCCCCATATGGGAACCAGAGCCACCAGATCCAGGTGAGGTCCAGGTGTGGCCACAGTCACAAGGTCCAGGTGAGGTGCAGGTGGCAACAGGATTCACCAAGTCCAGGTGAAGCCCAGGTGGCGACAAGTCACCACATCCAGGTGCGGACCAGCTAAGGACCAGACACAAGGCCCAAGTGAACCCCAAGGGGTGACCAGAGTCACCAGGTAAGGGTGAGGCCCAGAGGGGGAACCATAGTAACCATTTTGTTTGAGGCCCAGAATGGGACCAGAGGTCCCTGGTCAAAGTGAGGCTCATGTGGGGTATAGAGTATCCAGATCCCAGTGATGCCTGGGTGAGGACCAGAGTCACTAGGGCCATGCAGGACCAGATGGGGAACAGAATCACTAGGTCCTGGTGAGGCATAGAAACACACCCCAGTCAGCAGTATCAGGTGAGCCCCTTGTGGGAACCAGAGCCACTCTATCCAGCTGAGTCACAGGCCCATGTGAGGCCCACGTGAGGACCAGATTCATCAGGTCGAATTGAGGCATAGCTGGGGACAAGAGTCACCAGGTCTGGGTGCGGCCTAGGTGGGGCAAGATTCAGCAGTTCTGAGTTAGGTCAAAATGGGGACGAGAGACACCAGGTCCAGGTGAGGCCAAACTGAGGACCAGAGTCACCAGATCCAGGTGAGGTCCATGTTGGAAAGAGAGTCACCAGGTCCAGGAGAGGTCCAGGTGTGGACCAGAGTCACCAGATCACGTGAAGCCCAGTTGTGGACCAGAGTCACTATGTCCGGTTGAGGCCCAGGTGAGGACCAGAGTTACCAGGTACACGTGAGGCCTCGGTGGGGATCAGAGGCAACAGGTCTATGTGAGGCCGGCTTGGGGACCATGGTCAACAGGTCTACTTGAGGCCCAGGAGTGGAACATAGTAAGCAGGTCCAGGTGAGTCCTCCGTGTTGAAAAGTGTCACCATGTCCAGATGAGGCCCTGGTGGGACCAGGATCACACCAGGTACATGGGAGGACCTTGAAATAACCAGAGTCAACAGTTCGAGGTCAGGCGCAAGTTGGCAACAAGTGTCAGGAGGTCCAAGTCAGGCCAAGTGGTTTCACAGTCACTAGGGATCGGTGAGACCCAGAGGGGGACCAGAGTCATGTGGTCCAGGTGAGGTCCAGTTGTGGAACACAGTCACCGGTTCCGATTTTGCCCAGGTGAGGACCATGGACAACAGGGCCAGGTGAGGCCCAGGTGGGGACCGGAGTCCCCAAATCCAGGTGAAGCCCAGGTGGGGACCACGTCACCAGATCCAGGTTAGTCTCAGGTGCAGACCAGAATCACCAGGTCCAGGTGAGGCGGAGGTGGCAACCACACACCAGGTCCCGGTGAGTCCTTGGTGGGGACCAGAGTCACGAGGTACATGAGAAGCTAGAAACACTGCAGCCACCAGGTCCACATGATGTCCATGTGGGAACGAGAATCACCAGTTACAAATGAGGACCAGGTGGGGATCCGACTCACCATGTCCAGGTGAGACCCAGGTGGGAACCAGTGTCACCATGTCCAGGTGTGGCCCAGGTGAAGACCAGAGTTAATAGGTCCGGCTGGGTCACTGTTAGTGAACAGTGTAACCATATCCTAATGCTACCCAGGTGGGTACGAGAGACACCAGGTCCTGGTGAGGCCCAGGTGGGACCAGAGACATGAGGTCCGGGTGAAGTCCTGATGGGAACCACAGTCACCAGGTCAGGTGAGGCCATGCTTAGGATCAGAGTCACCAGTTCCAGGTGAGGCCAAGAAGGAGTCCACAGCAATCAGGTCCAGGGGGGTGACTTAGTCACCAGGATTAGATGAGGACCAGATGGGGACCAGATTAACCAGGTTCAGGTGATTCCCAGGTGGTGACCCGATTTAGGAGTTTCGGGTGAGGACCAGGTAAGGACCAGATTCACCAGGTCCAAGTGAGGCCCACGTGGGGACCTGTGTCACCAGGCATGGGTGAGGCCAAGGTGACAACGCCACTCACCAGGTCCAGGTGAGCCCAACCTGCAGGCCATGCAGAGGAACCATGTCCCGATGATGCCCAGGTAGCAACTAGAGTTACCGGGTCCAGGTGAGGCCAAACTGCAGGCCATGTGTGGAACCATGTCCCGATGATGCCCAGGTAGGGACCAGAGTTACCAGGTCCAGGTGAGGCCAACCTGCAGGTCATGCAGTGGAACCATGTCCCGATGATGCCCAGGTAGTGACCAGAGTCACCAGGTCCAAATGAGGCCCAGATGGAGCATATTCACTAGGTCCAGGTGAGGCCCAGTTGAGAACCAGAGTCAGCAGATCTGGTTGTGGCCTAGAGGGGTACCAGATACACCTGGTCCAGGTGACATCCAGATGGGGACCAGAATCACCAGGTCAGGGTGAGGCCCAGAGGGGTTCCAGAGTCATCATGTGCAGGTGAGGCTCTGGTGTGGAACAGAGTCACCAGGTACCAATGATGCCCAGGTGAGGACCAGAGTCACCAGGTCTGGGTGACGCGCAGATAGGATCAGAGTCACCAGTTCCCGGTGAGGCCAAGAAAGAGTCCACAGCAATCAGATTCAGATGGGGAACAAATTCACCAGGACTGGGTGAGGCCCAGATGGGGACCAGATTCACAGGTCCAGATGAGGCCCAGTTGGGGACCAGAGTCCCCGGGTCTGGGAGAGGACCAGTTAACGACCAGATTAACAGGTCCAAGAGGCCCACGTGTGGAACTGAGTCACCAGGTATGGGGTGGCAACCCCACTCACCAGGTCCAGGTGAGGACAACCTTCAGGCCAGAGTCACCAGATCCAGGTGAGGCCCTAGTGGGGACCGGAGTCACCAGGTAAATGTGCGTCTTCAAGAACACCACCATCACCAGGTCCAGGTGTGGTTCATGTGGGAACGAGAGACACCAGGTCCAGGTGAGAAAGAGGTGGGGACCACAGTCACCAGGTCCAGATTGAGGCCTAGGTGGGGGGACCAGCGTCATCAGGACCAGTTGAGGCCAAAGTGTGGAGCAAAGTTATCATGTCCAGGTGAGGCCCGGGTGGGGACAGAGAGTAACGATGTCCCATTGATGCCAGGTGGGAAAAGAGTCAGAAGGTCCCGGTGAGGTGCAGGTGGCAACAGGATTCACCAAGTCCATGTGAGGCCCAGGTGGCGAACAGTCACCAGATCCATGTGCGGACCAGCTAAGGACCAGATTCACCAGGCCCAAGTGAAGCCCAAGGGGTGACCAGATTTACCAGGTAAGGGTGAGGCCCAGAAGGGGAACCAGAGTAACCAGTTTAGTTTGAGGCCCAGAATGGGACCAGTGGTCCGTGGTCAAAGTGAGGCCCAGGTGTGGAATAGAGTATCCAGTTCCGAATGATGCCTGGGTCAGGACCAGAGTCACTAGGGCCATGCAGGCCCAGATGGGGAACAGAATCACTAGGTCCTGGTGAGTCACAGAAAAAGACCACAGTCACCAGTATGAGGTGAGCCCCTTGTGGGAACCAGAGCCACTCTATCCAGCTGAGTCCCAGGTCCATGTGAAGCCCACGTGAGGACCAGATTCACCAGGTCGAATTGAGGCATAGCTGGGGACAAGAGTCACCAGGTCTGGTGCGGCCTAGGTGGGGAAAGATTCAGCAGTTCTGAGTTAGGTCAAAGTGGGGACGAGAGACACCAGGTCCAGGTGAGGCCAAACTGAGTACAAGAGTCACCAGATCCAGGTGAGGTCCATGTTGGAAAGAGAGTCACCAGGTCCAGGAGAGGTCCAGGTGGGAACCAGAGTCACTAGATCCAGGTGAAGTCCAGGTGGGGACCAGAGTCACCAGATCGAGGTGAAGCCCAGGTGGGGACCAGAGTCACTAGGTGCAGATGAGGCCCAGGTGAGGACCAGAGTTACCAGGTACACGTGAGGATCCGGTGGGGATCAGAGGCAACAGGTCCATGTGAGGCCGGCTTGGGGACCATGATCAACAGGTCCACTTGAGACCCAGGTGTGGAACACAGTAAGCAGGTCCAGGTGAGTCCCCCGTGGTTACAAGGGTCACCACGTCCAGGTGAGTCCCAGGTGGGAGCAGGATCACCAGGTACAGGGGAGGCCCTTGAAAGAACCAGAGTCAACAGTTCGAGTTCAGGCGCAGGTGGCAACCAGGGTCAGCAGGTCCAAGTCAAGCCAAAGTGGAATTCACAGTCACTAGGGCACTGGTGAGACCCAGAGGGGGAGCATAGTCACCTGGTCCAGGTGAGGTCCAGTTGTGGAACACAGTCACCAGGTCCCAATTTTGCCCAGTTGAGGACCATGGTCAACAGGGCCAGGTGACCGAGGTGGGGACCGGAGTCCCGAAATCCAGGTGAAGCACGTGGGGACCACAGTCACAAGATCCAGGGTAGTGTCAGGTGCAGACCAGAATCACCAGGTCCAGGTGTGGTGCAGGTGGCAACCAAACTCACCAGGTCCCGGTGAGGCACTGGTGGGGACCCGAGTCACGAGGTACATGAGAAGCTAGAAACACATGGGATCCCTGGGTGGCGCAGCGGTTTGGCGCCTGCCTTTGGCCCAGGGCGCGATCCTGGAGACCGGGGATCGAATCCCACGTCGGGCTCCCGGTGCATGGAGCCTGCTTCTCCCTCTGCCTGTGTCTCTGCCTCTCTCTCTCTCTGTGACTATCATAAATAAATAAAAATTTAAAAAAAGATGCTAGAAACACTGCGGCCAACAGGTCCACATGATCTCCATGTGGGAACGAGAATCACCAGTTACAGGTGAGGACCAGGTGGGGATCCGACTCACCATGTCCAGGTGAGACCCACGTGGGAAAAAGTGTCACCATGTCCAGGTGTGGCCCAGGTGAAGACCAGAGTTAATAGGTCCGGCTGGGTCACTGTTAGTGAACAGTGTAACCATATCCTGATGCTACCCAGGTGGGTGGCAGAGACAACAGATCCTGGTGAGGCCTAAGTGGGACCAGAGACATGAAGTCCAGGTGAGGTCCCGATGGGAACCACAGTCACCAGGTCAGGTGAGGCCATGCTTAGGATCAGAGTCACCAGTTACAGGTGAGGCCCATGTGGAGCCAGAGTCACCTGGAACAGAAGAGGCCAAAGTCAGGACCAGAGTTACCAGGATCAGGTCACTCCAAGTGGGAATAGAGTAACCATGTCCCGATGATGCCAAGGTAGAACCAGAGTCACCAGGCAGATGTGGCGCAGGTGGGAGCATGTTCACTAGGTCCCGTTGAGGCCCAGTTGAGGACCAGAGTCACCAGGTCTAGGTGAGCCTAGGGGGAGTACCATTTACCTGGTCTGGTGACATCCAGATGGGGTCCGGAGTCCCCATGTCAGGCTGAGGCCCAGAGGGATCCAGAGTCAACATATCCAGGTGAGGCTCAGGTGTGGAACAGAGTATCCAGGTCATAATGGTCCACAGGTGAGGACCAGAGTCACCAGATCTGGGTGAGGCCCAGTTAGCATCAGAGTCAGCAGTTCCAGGTTAGCCAAGAAGGAGTCCACAGCAATCAGGTCCAGGGGGGAAGAAAGTCAACAGGACTGGGTGAGGCCCAGATGGGGACCAGATTCACCAGGCCCAGGTGATTCCCATGTGGTGACCAGAGTTACCAGTTCCGGGTGACCACCAGGTAGGACCAGATTCACCAGGTCCAAGTGAGGCCCACGTGGGGACCTGTGTCACTAGGCAAGGGTGAGGCCCAGGTGACAAACCCACTCACCAGTTCCAGGTGAGGCCAACCTGCAGGCCATGCAGAGGAACAGGTCCCAAAGATGCTCAGGTAGGCACGAGAGTTACCAGGTCAGGTGAGGCCAACCTACAGGCCATGCAGTGGAACCATGTCCCGATGATGCCCAGGTAGGGACCAGAGTTACCAGGTCCAGGTGAGGCCAACCTGCAGGTCATGCAGTGGAACCATGTCCCGATGATGCCCATAGGGACCAGAGTCACCAGGTCCAAATGAGGCCCAGATGGAGCATATTCACTAGGTCCAGGTGAGGCCCATTTGAGGACCAGGTCACCAGACCTGGTTGAGGCCCAGGGGTACCATAATCCCCTGGTCCAGGTGACATCCATATGGGGACCAGAGTAACCAGGTCAGGTTGATAGCCAGAGAGGTTCCAGAGTCATCATGTCCAGGGGAGCCTCAGGTATGGAACAGAGTCACCAGGACCAATGATGCCCAGGTGAGGACCAGAGTTACCAGGTACACGAGAGGCCCCGGTGGGGATCAGAGGCAACAGGTCCATGTGAGGCGGCTTGGGGACCATGGTCAACAGGTCTACTTGAGGCTCAGGTGTGGAACACAGTAACCAGGTCTAGGTGAGTAACCGGTGGTGACAAAAGTTACCACGTCCAGGTGAGGCCCAGGTGGGGACCAGGATCACCAGGTCCAGGGGAGGCCCTTGAAAGTACCAGAGTCAACAGTACGACGTCAGTCGCAGGTGGGAACCAGGGTCAGCAGGTCCAAGTCGTCCAAAGTGGGGTTCACAGTCACTAGGGCACGGTGAGACCCAGAGGGGGACCAGAGTCGCCTGGTCCAGGTGAGGTCCAGGTGTGGAACACAGTCACCAGGTCCCAATTTTGCCCAGTTGAGTACCATGGTCAACAGGGCCAGGTGACGCCCAGATGGGGACCGGAGTCCCCAAATCCAGGTGAAGCCCAGGTGGAGACCACAGTCACCAGATCCAGGGTAGTCTCAGGTGCAGGCCAGAATCACCAGGTCCAGGTGAGGTGCAGGTGGCAACCACACTCACCAGGTCCCGGTGAGGCCTGGGGGGACCAGAGTCACGAGGTACATGAGAAGCTAGAAACACTGCAGCCTCCAGGTCCACATGATGTCCATGTGGGAACGACAATCACCAGTTACAGGTGAGGCCCATGTGGAGCCAGAGTCACCTGGAACAGAAGAGGCCAAAGTCAGGACCAGAGTTACCAGGATCAGGTCACTCCAGTGGGAATAGAGTAACCATGTCCCGATGATGCCAAGGTAGAACCAGAGTCACCAGCACAGATGTGGCGGCAGGGGGGAGCATATTCACTAGGTCCCGTTGAGGCCCAGTTGAGGACCAGAGTCACCAGGTCTAGTGAGGGCCTAGAGGGGTACCATATTACCTGGTCTGGTGACATCCAGATGGGGCCCAGTCCCATGTCAGGCTGAGGCCCAGGGGATCCAGAGTCACATATCCAGGTGAGGCTCAGGTGTGGAACAGAGTATCCAGGTCATAATGGTCCACAGGTGAGGACCAGAGTCACCAGATCTGGGTGAGGCCCAGTTAGATCAGAGTCAGCAGTTCCAGGTAGCCAAGAAGGAGTCCACAGCAATCAGGTCCAGGTGGGGAAAAAGTCACCAGGACTGGGTGAGGCCCAGATGGGGCCAGATTCACCAGGCCCAGGTGATTCCCAGGTGACCAGAGTTACCAGTTCCGGGTGAGGACCAGGTAAGGACCAGATTCACCAGGTCCAAGTGAGGCCC
>NW_023331168.1:0-44772 GCF_011100685.1 Canis lupus familiaris | reverse complement strand
AAGGGTGGCAACGCCACTCACCAGGTCCAGGTGAGTCAAACCTACAGGCCATGCAGAGGAACCATGTCCCGATGATGCCCAGGTAGGAACTAGAGTTACCGGGTCCAGGTGAGGCCAACCTGCAGGCATGTGTGGAACCATGTCCCGATGATGCCCAGGTAGGGACCAGAGTTACCAGGTCCAGGTGAGGCCAACCTGCAAGTCATGCAGTGGAACCATGTCCCGATGAGGCCCAGGTAGTGACAGAGTCACCAGTGCAAATTTGGCCCAGATGGAGCATATTCACTAGGTCCAGGTGAGGTCCAGTGGAGGACCAGAGTCACCAGAATTGGTTGAGATCTAGAGGGTACGAGAATCACCTGGTCCAGGTGACTTCCAGATGGGACCAGAGTCACCAGGTCAGGATGAGGCCCAGAGAGGTTCCAGAGTCATCATGTCCGGTGAGGCTCAGGTGTGGAACAGAGTCACCAGGTACCAAAAATGCCCAGGTGAGGACCAGCGTCACCAGGTCTCGGTGACGGGCAGATAGGATCAGAGTCACCATCCAGGTAGGCTCAGGTGGTGACCAGAGACCCCGGGGCTGGGAGACGACCAGGTAAGGACCAGATACCAGGTCTAAGAGGCCCACGAGGGGACCTGACTCACCAGGTATGGGTGAGGCCCAGGTGGCAACCCCACTCACCATGTCCAGGTTAGGCCAACCTGCATGTCAAAGTCACCAGATCCACGTGAGGCCCTAGTCGGCACCGGAGAAGGCAGGTAAAAGTGAGTCTACAAGAACACCACAGTCACCAGGACCAGGTGTGGTTCATGTGGGAACGAGAGTCACCAGTTCCAGGTGAGACCCAGTTGGGGACGACAGTCACCAGGTCCAGATTGAGGCCTAGGTTGGGGGACGAGAGTCATCAAGACCAGTTGAGGCCAAAGTGTGCAGCAAAGTTATCATGTCCAGGTGAGGCCCAGATGGGGAACAGAGTAACCATATCCCAATAATGCCAGGTGGGAAAATAGTCATGGGTCCAGACGAAGCCTAAGTTTGGAGTAGATTCATCAGGTCCTTTGAGGCCCAGCTGAGGACCAGTGTCCCCAGCTCCGGGTGTGTCACCCGGTTCTGGTGATATCCAGGTGGGGACCAGTGTCACAAGTCAGGGTGAGGCCCAGTGGGGGACGAGAATCACTAGGTCCAGGTGAGGCCCCAATGTGGAACTGTGAAACCAGGTCCCAAGATTCCCATATGAGTACCTGCGTCACCAGGTCGAGGTGATGTCCCTGTGGAACCAGTCACCCCGTCCAGGTGAGGCCCGGGTGGGACCACAGTCACCAGGTCCTGGTGAGGCCCAGGTACATAAGAGAGTATCCAGGTCCCAATGATGCCCAGGTAAGGACTAGAGTCAACAGGTCCAGGAGAGGTCCAAATATGGATCAGAGTCATTGTGTTCCAGGTGAGGCCATATGGAGACCACAGGAACCAGGTCCAGGAGAGCCCATATGGGAACCAGAGCCACCAGATCCAGGTGAGGTCCAGGAGGGACCACAGTCACAAGGTCCAGGTGAGGCGCAGGTGGCAACATGATTCACCAAGTCCAGTTGAGGCCCACGTGGTGACCTGTCACCAGTCCAGGTGCGGACCAGATAAGAACCAGATTCACCAGGCCCAAGTGTAACCCAAGGGGTGACCAGATTTTCCAGGTAAGGGTGAGGCCCCGAGTGGGAACCAGAGTAACCAGTTTAGTTTGAGGCCCAGATTGGGACCAGAGGTCCCTGGACAAAGTGATGCCCAGGTGTGGAATAGAGTTGAGGTCCCAATGATGCTGGGTGAGGACCAGAGTCACTAGGGACATAAAAGCCCAGATGGGGAACAGAATCACTAGGTCCTGGTGAGGCATAGAATAAGAACACAGTCACCAGTATCAGGTGAGCCCCTTGTGGGAACCAGAGCCACTCTATCCCGCTGAGTCCCAGGTCCATGTGAGGCCCACGAAAGGACCAGATTCATCAGGTCGAATTGAGGCATCGCTGGGGACAAGAGTCATCAGGTCTAGGTGCGGCCTAGGTGGGGCAAGATTCAGCAGTTCTGAGTTAGGTCAAAGTGTGGACGATAGACACCAGTCCAAGTGAGGACAAACTGAGACCAGAGTCACCAGATACAGGTGAGTTCCAGATGGGGACCAGAGTCACCAGGTTAGGGTGAGGCCCAGAGAGGTTCCAGAGTCATCATGTCCAGGTGAGGACCAGAGTCACCAGGTCTGGGTGACGCGCAGATAGGATCAGAGTCACCAGTTCCAGGTGAGGCCAAGAAAGAGTCCACAGCAATCAGGTCCAGGTGGGGAACAATGTCACCAGGAGTGGATGACGCCCAGATGGGTACCAGAAACACCAGGCCCAGGTGATTCCCAGGTGGTGACCAGAGTTACGAGTTCCGGGTGAGAACAAGGTAAGGACCAGATTCACCAGGTCCAAGTGAGGCCCACGTGGGGACCTGTGTCACCAGGCATGGGTGAGGCACAGGTGACAACCCCACTCACCAGGTCCAGGTGATGCCAACCTGCAGGCCATGCAGAGGAACCATGTCCCGATGATGCACAGGTAGGGACTAGAATTACCAGGTGCAGGTGATGCCAACCTGCAGGGCATGTGTGGAACCATGTCCCGATAATGCCCAGGTAGGGACCAGAGTTACAATGTCCAGGTGAGACCAACCTGCAGGCCATGCTGTGGAACCATATCCCTATGATGCCCAGGTATGGACCAGAGTCACCAGGTCCAAATGAGGCCAAGATGGATCATATTCACTAGGTCCAGATGAGGCCCAGTTGAGCACCGAGTCACCATATCTGGTTGAGGCCTAGAGGGGTACCAGATCCCCTGGTCCAGGTGACATCCATATGGGGACCAGAGTCACTACGTTAGGTTAATAGCCAGAGTAGTTCCAGAGTCATCATGTCCAGGGGAGCCTCAGGTGTGGAACAGAGTCACCAGGACCAATGATGCCCAGGTGAGGACCAGAGTAACCAGGTAACGTGAGGCCCCGGTGGGGATCAGAGGCAACAGGTTCATGTGAGGCCGGCTTGGGGACCATGGTCAACAGGTCTACTTGAGGCCCAGGTGTGGAATACAGTAAGCAGGTCCAGGTGAGTCCCCAGTGGTGACAAGAGTCACCATGTCCAGGCGACGCCCGGTGGGGACCAGGATCACCAGGTACTGGGGAGGCCCTTGAAAGAACCAGAGTCAACAGTTTGACGTCAGGCAGGTTCCAACCAGGGTCAGCAGGTCCAAGTCAGGCCAAAGTGGGGTTCACAGTCCCTACTGCACGGTGAGACCCAGAGGGGGACCAGAGTCACCTGGTCCAGGTGAGGTCCAGTTGTGGATTACAGTCACTGGGTCCCAATTTTGCCCAGTTGAGGACCATGGTCAACAGGGCCAGGTGAGGCCCAGATGGGAACCAGAGCCCGAAATCCAGGTGAAGCCCAGGTGGGGACCACAGTCACCAGATCCAGGGTAGTCTCAGGTGCTGACCAGAATCACCAGGTCCAGGTGAGGTGCAGGTGGCAACCACACTCAACAGGTCCCAGTGAGGCCCTGGTGGGGACCAGAGTCACGAGGTACATGAGAAGCTAGAAACACTGCAGCCACCAGATCCACATGATGTCCATGTGGGAACGAGAATCACCAGTTACAGGTGAGGACCAGGCAGGGAACCGAATCACATGTCCACGTGAGACCCAAGAGGGAACCAGTGCTACCATGTCCAGGTGTGGCCCAGGTGAAGACCAGAGTTAATATCTGGCTGGGTCACTGTTAGTGAACAGTGTAACCATATCCTGATGCTACCCATGGGTACCAGAGACACCAGGTCCTGGTGAGGCCTAGGTGGGACCAGAGACATGAGGTCCAGGTGAGGTCCCGATGGGAACCACAGTCACCAGGTCAGGTGAGGCCATGCTTAGGATCAGAGTCACCAGTTACAGGTGAGACCCAGGTCGAGCCAGAGTCACCAAGTAGGGAAGACGCCAAAGTCAGGACCAGAGTTACCAGGATCAGGTCAGTCCCAGTGGGGAATAGAGTCACCATGTCCCGATGATGCCCAGGTAGAACCCGAGTCACCACGTACAGATGAGGCGCAGGTCGGGAGTATATTCACTAGGTCCCGGTGAGGCCCAGTTGAGGACCAGATTCCCCCAGTCTTTTTGAGGCCTAGAGGGGTACCAGATTCACCTGGTCTAGGTGACATCCAGATGGGGACCAGACTCACCAGGTCAGGGTGAGGCCCAGATAGGTTCCAGAGTCATCATGTCCAGGTGAGGCTCAGGTGTGGAACAGTGTCACCAGGTACCAATGATGCCCAGGTGAGGAACCAGAGTCACCAGGTCTGTGTGACGCGCAGATAGGATCAGAGTCACCAGTTTCAGGTGAGGTCAAGAAAGAGTCCACAGCAATCAGGTCCAGGTGGGGAACAAAGTCACCAGGACTGGGTGAGGCCCAGATGGGGACCAGATTCACCAAGTCCATGTGATTGCCAGGTGGTGACCAGAAATACCAGTACCGGATGAGCACCAGGAAAGGACGAGATTCACCAGGTCCAAGTGAGACCCACGTGGGGACCTGTGTCACATTGCATGTGTGAGGCCCAGGTTGCCACCCCACTCACCAGGTCCAGGTCAGGCCAACCTGCGGGCCAAGCAGAGGAACCATGTCTCGATGATGCCCAGGTAGACATCAGAGTTACCAGGTCCAGGTGAGGCAAACCTGCAGGCCATGCAGTGGAACCATGTCGCGATGATGCCCAGGTAGGGACCAGAGTCACCAGGTCCAAATGAGGCCCAGATGGAGCAAATTCACTAGGTCCATGTGAGGCCCAGATCAGGACCAGAGTAACCAGATCTGCTTGATGCCTAGAGGGGTACAGAATCACCTGGTCCAGGTAACATCCACATGGGGACCAGAGTCACCAGGTCACGAAGAGGCCCAGAGAGCTTCCAGAGGCATCATGTCCAGGTGAGGCTCAGGTGAGGAACAGAGTCACCAGGTACTAATGATGCACAGGTGAGGACCAGAGTCACCAGATCTGGGTGACGTGCAGATAGGTTCAGAGTCACCAGTTCCAGGTGAGGCCAAGAAAGTGTCCACAGCAATCAGGTCCAGGTGGGGAACAAAGTCACCAGGACTGGGTGAGGCCCAGATGGGGACCAGATTCACCAGGTCCAGGTGAAAACCAGGTGGTGACCAGTGTCCCCGGGTCTGGGTTAGGACCAGATAAGGACCAGATTCACCAGGTCCAAGAAGCCCACGTGGGGACCTGAGTCACCATGTACGGGTTAGGCCCAGGTGGCAACCGCACTCACCAGGTCCAGGTGAGGCCAACCTGCAGGCCAGAGTCACCAGATCCAGGTGAGGCTCTAGTGGGGACCGGAGTCACCAGGTAAATGTGAGTCTACAAGAAAACTACAGTCACCAGGTCCAGGTGTATTACAGGTGGGAACGAGATTCAACAGGTCCAGGTGAGACCCAGGTGGGGACCACAGTCACAGGTCCAGATTGAGGCCTAATGGGGGGACAAGAGTCATCAGGACCAGTTGAGGCCAAAGAATGAAGCAAAGTCATATCCAAGTGAGGCCCAGGTGGAGAACAGAGTAACCATGTCCCATTGATGCCAGGTGGGAAAAGAGTCACAAGGTCCAGACGAGGCCTAAGTGAGGAGTAGATTCAACAGATCCTGTTGAGGCCCAGTTGAGGACCAGTGTCCCCAGCTCCGGGTAAGTCCCAGGGGGGGACCAGAGTCACCCGATTCTGGTGATATCCAGGAGGGGACCAGAGTCACCACGTCAGGGTTAGGCCCAGAGGGGACGAGATCACTAGGTCCCGGTGAGGTCACGATGTAGAACTGAAACCAGGTCCCATGATTCCCATATGAGGACCTGAGTCACCAGGTCCAGGTGAGGTCCATGTGGGAACCAGTCACTCGTCCAGGTGAGGCCCAGGTGGGACCACAGTCAACAGGTCCAGGTGAGGCCCAGGAATATAATGAGTATCCAGGTCCGAATGATGCCCAAGTAAGGACCAGAGTGAACAGGTCCAGCAGAGGCCCAAATATGGATCAGAGTCATTTTGTTCCAGTTGATGCCTGATGGAGACCACAGGAACCAGGTCCGGAGAGCCCCATATGGGAACCAGAGCCACCAGATCCAGGTGACTTCCAGGTGGGACCAGAGTCACAAGGTCCAGGTGAGGCGCAGGTGGCAACAGGATTCACCAAGTCCAGGTGAGGCCCAGGTGGCGACCAGTCACCAGATCCAAGTGAGGACAAGCTAAGGACCAGATTCACCAGGCCCAAATGAAGCCCAAGGGGTGACCAGAGTCACCAGGTAAGGGTCATTCCCAGAGGGAGAACCACAGTAACCAGTTTAGTTTGAGGCCAAGAATGTGACCAGAGGTCCCTAGTCAGAGTGAGGCCCAGGTGTGGAATAGTGTATCCAGGTCCCAATGATGCCTGGAAGGACCATAGTCACTAGGGCCATGCAGGCCCAGATGGGGAACAGAATCACTAGGTCCTGGTGAGGCATAGAATAAGACCACAGTCAGCAGTATCATTTGAGTCCCTTGCGGGAACCAGAGCCACTCTATCCAGCTGAGTCCCAGGTGATGTGAGGCTCACGTAAGGACCAGATTCATTAGGTCGAAATGAGGCATACCTGGGGACAAGAGTCACCAGGTATGGGTGCGGCCTAGGTGGGGCAAGATTCAGCAGTTCTGAGTTAGGTCAAAGTAGGGACGAGAGACGTCAGGTCCAGGTGAGGCCAAACTGAGGACCAGAGTCACCAGATCCAGGTGAGGTCCAGGTTGGAAAGAGAGTCACTAGGTCCAGAGAGGTCCAGGTGGGACCAGAGTCACCAGATTCAGGTGAAGTCCAGGTGGCACCAGACTCACTAGGTCCAATGAAGCCCAGGTGAGGATCAGAGTCACTAGGTCCAGATGAGGCCCAGGTGAGGACCAGAGTTACCAGGTACACATGAGGCCCCGGGGGATCAAGGCAACAGGTCCATGTGAGGCCGTTGGGGACCATGGTCAACTGGTCTACTTGAGGCCCTGGTGTGGAATACAGTAAGCAGGTCCAGGTGAGTCCCCGGTGGTGACAAGAGTCACCACGTCCAGGTGAGTCCCAGGTGGGGACCAGGATCACCAGGTACAGGGGAGGCCCTTGAAAGAACCAGACTCAACAGGTCGAAGTCAAGCGCAGGTCGCAACCAGGGTCAGCAGGTCCAAGTCAGGCCAAAGTGGGGTTCACAGTCATTAGGGCACGGTGAGACCCAGAGGGGGACCAGAGTCACCAGATCCAGGTGAGGTCCATGTTGGAAAGAGAGTCACCAGGTCCGGGAGAGATCCAGGTGGGGACCAAGTAACCAGATCCACGTGAAGCCCAGGTGGGGACCAGAGTCACTAGGTCCCGATGAGGCCCAGGTGAGGACCTGAGTTACCAGGTACACGTGAGGCCCCGGTGGGGATCAGAGGCAACAGGTCCATGTGAGGCCGGCTTGGGGACCATGGTCAACAGGTCTACTTGAGGCCCTGGTGTGGAACACAGTAAGCAGGTCCAGGTGAGTCCCCGGTGGTGAAAAGGGTCACCACGTCCAGGTGAGGCCCAGGTGGGGACCAGGATCACCAGGTACAGTTGAGGCCCTTGAAAGAACTAGAGTCTACTGGCACAAAAACAGACACATAGATTAGTGAAACAGAATAAAGAATCCAGAAGTGGACCCTGAACTTTATGGGCAACTAATATTCGATAAAGGAGGAAAGACTATCCATTGGAAGAAAGACAGTCTCTTCAATAAATGGTGCTGGGAAAATTGGACATCCACATGCAGAAGAATGAAACTAGACCACTCTCTTTCACCATACACAAAGATAAACTCAAAATGGATGAAAGATCTAAATGTGAGACAAGATTCCATCAAATCCTAGAGAAGAACACAGGCAACACCCTTTTGAACTCGGCCATAGTAACTTCTTGCAAGATACTCCACGAAGGCAAAAGAAACAAAAGCAAAATGAACTATTGGGACTTCATCAAGATAAGAAGCTTTTGCACAGCAAAAGATACAGTCAACAAAACTCAAAGACAACCTAAAGAATGGGAGACGATATTTGCAAATGACATATCAGATAAAGGACTAGTTTCCAAGATCTATAAAGAACTTATCAAACACAACACCAAAGAAACAAACAATCCAATCATGAAATGGGCAAAAGACATGAACAGAAATCTCACAGAGGAAGAAATAGACATGGCCAACAGGTCCAAGTCACGCCAAAGTGGGGTTCACAGTCCCTACTGCACGGTGAGACCCAGAGGGGGACCAGAGTCACCTGCTCCAGGTGAGGTCCAGGTGTGGAACACAGTCACCGGGTCCCATTTTTGCCGTGATGAGGACCATGGTCAACAGGGCCAGGTGAAGCCCAGGTTGGGACCATAGTCACCAGATCCAGGGTAGTCTCAGGTGCAGACCAGAATCACCAGGTCCAGGTGAGGTGCAGGTGGCAACCACACTCACCAGGTCCCGGTGAGGCCCTGGTGGGGACCAGAGTCACGAGGTACATGAGAAGCTAGAAACACTGCAGCCACCAGGTCCACATGATGTCCATGTGGAATGAGAATCACCAGTTAGAGGTGAGGACCCTGGGGGATCCGACTCACCATGTCCAGGTGAGACCAAGGTGGGAACCTGTGTCACGATGTCCAGGTGTGGCGAGGTGAAGACCAGAGATAATAGGTCCGGCTGGGTCACTGTTAGTGAACAGTGTAACCATATACTGATGCTACCCAAGTGGGTACGAGAGACACCAAGTCTTGGTGAGGCCCAGGTGAGACAAGAGACATGAGGAGCAGGTGAGGTCCCGATGGGAACCACAGTCACAAGGTTCAGGTGAGGCCATGCTTAGGATCAGAGTCACCAGTTACAGGTGAGACCCAGGTGGAGCCAGATCACCAGGGAGAGAAGAGGCCAAAGTCAGGACCAGAGTTACCAGGATCAGGTCAGTCCCAGAGGGGAATAGTGTAACCATTTCCCGATGATGCCCAGTAGAACCAGAGTCAACAGGTCCAGATGAGGCGCAGGTGGGAGCATGTTCCCTAGGTCCCGGTGAGGCCCAGTTGAGGCCCAGAGTCACCAGGTCAAGTTGAGGCCTAGAGGGGTACCAGAATCACCTGGTTCAGGTGACATCGAGGGGGACCAGAGTCACCAGGTCAGGGTGAGGCCCAGAGAGGTTCCAGAGTCATCATGTCCAAGTGAGGATCAGGTGTGGAAAGAGTCACCAGGTACAAATTGATGCCCAGTTGGGGACCAGAGTTCACCAGTCTGGTGACGCACAGATAGGATCAGAGTCACCAGTTCCAGGTGAGGCCAAGAAGGCATTCCACAGCAATCAGGTCCATGTGGGGAACAAAGTCACCAGGACTGGGTGAGGCCCAGATGGGTACCAGATTACCAGGCCCAGGTGATTCCCAGGTGGTGACCAGAGTTACCAGTTCCGGGGAAGGACCAGGTAAGGACCAGATTCACCAGGTCCAATTGAGGCCCACGTGGGGACCTGTGTCACCATGTATGGGTGAGGCACAATTGGCAACCTCACTCACAAGGTACAGATGAGGCCAACCTGCAGGCGATGGAGAGGAACCGTGTCCCGATGATGCCCAGGTAGGGACCAGAGTTACCATGTCCAGGTGAGGCCAACCTGCAGGCCATGCAGTGGAACCATGTCCCGATGATGCCCAGGTAGGGACCAGAGTTACCAGGTCCAGGTGAAGCCAACCTGCAGGCCATGCAGTGGAATCATATCCCTATGATGCCCAGGTAGGGACCAGAGTCACCAGGTCCAAATGAGGCCCACATGGAGCATATTCACTAGGTCCAGGTGAGGCCCAGTTGAGGACCTGAGTCACCAGATCTGGTTGAGACCTAGAGGGGTACCAGAATCACCTGGTCCAGGTGACATCCAGATGGGGACCAGAGTCACCAGGGAAGGGTGAGGCCCAGAGAGGTTCCAGAGTCATCATGTCCAGGTGAGGCTCAGGTGTAGAACAGAGTCACCAGGTACCAATGATGCCCAGGTGAGGACCAGAGTCACCAGGTCTGGGTGACCCGCAGATAGGATCAGAGTCACCAGGTCCAGGTGAGGCCAAAAAGGAGTCCACAGCAATCAGGTCCAGGTGGGGAACAAAGTCACCAGGACTGGGTGAGGCCCTGATGGGGTCCAGATTCACCCGGTCCAGGTGATTCCCAGGTGGTGACCAGAGTTACCAGTTCTGGGTGAGGACCAGGTAAGGACCAGATTCACCAGGTCCAAGTGAGGCCCACGGGGGGACCTGTGTCACCAGATATGGGTGAGGCCCTGGTGGCAACCCCACTCACCAGGTCCAGGTGAGGCCAACCTGCAGGCCATGCAGAGGAACCGTGTCCCGATGAAGCCCAGGTAGGGATCAGAGTTACCAGGTCCAGGTGAGGCCAACCTGCAGGCCATGCAGAGGAACCGTGTCCCGATGAAGCCCAGGTAGGGACCAGAGTCACCAGGTCCATATGAGGCCCAGATCGTGTATATTCACTAGGTCCAAGTGAGGCCCATTTGAGGACCAGGGTCACCAGATCTGGTTGAGGCCTAGAGGGGTACCAGGATCACCTGCTCCAGGTGACATCAAGATGGGGACCAGAGTCACCAGGTCAGGGTGAGGCCCAGAGAGGTTCCAGAGTCATCATGTCCAGGTGAGGCTCAGGTGTGCAACAGAGTAATCAGGTACCAATGATGCCCAGGTGAGTTCCAGAGTCACCAGGTCTGGGTGACGCGCAGATAGGATCAGAGTCACCAGTTCCAGGTGAGGCAAAAAGAGTCCACAGCAATCAGTTCCAAGTGGGGAACAAAGTCACCAGGACTGGGTGAGGCCCAGATGGGACCAGATTCACCAGGCCCAAGGGAGGCCAAGGTGGTGACCAGAGTCCCCGGGTCTGGAAGAGAACCAGGTAGGACAAGATTCACCAGGTCCAAGAGGCCCACGTGGGGAAGGGGGTCACCAGATATGTGTGAGGCCCAGGTGGCAACCCCACTCACCAGGTCCAGGTGAGGCCAACTTGCAGGCCAGAGTCACCAGATCCAGGTGAGGCCCTAGTGGGGACTGGAGTCACCAGGTAAATGTGAGTCTACAAGAACACCACAGTCACCAAGTCCAGGTGTGGTTCATGTGGGAACGAGAGTCACCAGGTCCAGGTGAGACCCAGATGAGGACCACAGTCAACAGTTCCAGATTCAGGCCTAGGTGGGGGGACCAGATTCATCAGGACCAGTTGAGGCCAAAGTGTTGAGCAAAGTTATCATGTCCAGTTGAGACCTAGGTGGGGAACAGAGTAACCATGTCCCATTGATGCCAGTTGGGAAAAGAGTCACAAGGTACGGACGAGGCCTAAGTGAGGAGTAGATTCACCAGGTCCTGTTGAGGCCCATTTGAGGACCAGTGTCCCCAGCTCTGGGTGAGTCCCAGAGGGGGACCATAGTCACCCGGTTCTGGGGATATCCAGGTGGGGACCAGAGTCAGCATGTCAGGGTGAGGTCCAGAGGGGGACGAGAACCACTAGGTCCAGGTGAGGCCCCAATGTGGACCTGAGAAACCAGGTCCCATGATGCCCATATGAGGACCTGAGTCACCAGGTCCAGGTGAGGTCCCTGTGGGAACCAGTCACCTCGTCCAGGTGAGGCCCAGGTGGGAGCACACTCACCAGGTCCAGGTGAGGCCCAGGTATATAGAGAGTATCCAGGTCCCAATGATGGCCAGGAAAGGACCAGAGTGAACAGGTCCAGGAGAGGACCATATATGGATTAGAGTCATTGTGTTCCAGGTGAGGCCAGATGGAGACCACAGGAACCAGGTCCAGGAGAGCCCCATATGGGAACCAGAGCCAACAGATCCAGGTGAGGTCCAGTTGGGAACACAGTCAGGAGGTCCAGGTGAGGCGCAGGTGACAACAGGGTTCACCAAGTCCAGGTGAGGCCCAGGTGGCCAACAGTCACCAGATCCAGATGCGGACCAGCTAACGACCAGATTCACCAGGCCCAAGTGAAGCCCAAGGGGTGACCAGAGTCACCAGGTAAGGGTGAGGCCCAGAGGGGAACCAGAGTAACCAGTTTAGTTTGAGGCCCAGAATGGGACCAGAGGTCCCTGGTCAAAGTGAGGCGCAGGTGTGGAATAGAGTATCCAGGTCCGAAAGACGCCTGGGTGAGGACCAGAGTCACTAGGGCCATGCAGGCCCAGATGGGGAACAGAATCACTAGGTCCTGGCTAGGCATAGAATAAGACCACAATCACCAGTATCAGGTGTGCCCCATGTGGGATCCAGAGCCACTCTATCCAGCTGAGTCCCAGGTCCATGTGAGCCCTACGTCAGAACCAGATTCATCAGGTCGAATTGAGGCATAGCTGGGGACAAGATTCACCAGGTGTGGGTGCGGCCTAGGTGGGGCAAGATTCAGCAGTTCTGAGTTAGGTCAAAGTGGGGACGAGAGACACCAGGTCCTTTTGAGGCCAAACTGAGGACCAGAGTCAACAGATCCAGGTGAGCTCCATGTTGGAAAGAGAGTCACCAGGTCCAGGAGAGGTCCAGCTGGGGACCAGAGTCACCAGATATAGGTGAGTTCCAGGTGGGGACCAGAGTCACGAGATCCAGGTGAAGTCCAGGTGGGGATGAGAGTCACTAGGTGCAGATGAGGCCCAGGTGAGGACCAGAGTTACCAGGTACACGTGAGGCCCCGGGGGGATCAGAGGTAACAGGTCCATGTGAGGCGAGCTTGGGGACTATGGTCAAGAGGTTTAATTGAGGCCCAGGTGTGGAACACAGTAAGCAGGTCCAGATGAGTCCCCGGTGGTGACTAGAGACACCACATGCAGGTGAGGCCCAGGTGGACATCAGGATCACCAGGTACAGGGGAGGCCCTTGAAAGAACCAGAGTCAACAGTTCGAGGTCAGGCACAGGTGGCAACCAGCTCAGCAGGTCGAAGTCAGGCCAAAGTGTGGTTCACAGTGACTAGGGCACGGTGAGACCCAGAGGGGGACCAGAGTCACCTTGTCCAGGTGAGTTCCAGTTGTGGAACACAGTCACACGGTCCCAATTTTCCCCAGTTGAGGACCATGGTCAAAGGGCCAGGTGAGGCCCAGATGGGGACCGGAGTCCCGAAATCCAGGTGAAGCCCAGGTGGGGACCACAGTCACCAGATACAGGGGAGTCTCAGGGGCAGACCAGAATCACCAGGTCCAGGTGAGGTGCAGGTGGCAACCACACTCACCAGGTCCCGGTGAGGCCCTGGTGGGGACCAGAGTCACGAGGTACATGAGAAGCTAGAAACACTGCAGCCACCAGGTCCACATGATGTCCATGTGGGAACAAGAATCACCAGTTACAGGTGAGGATCAGGTGGGGATCCGACTCACCATGTCCAGGTGAGACCTAGGTGGGAACCAGTATCACCATGTCCAGGTGTGCCCCAGGTGAAGGCCAGAGTTAATAGGTCCCGCTGGGTCACTGTTATTGAACAGTGTAACCATATCCTGATGCTACCGAGGTGGGTACCGAGACACTAGGTCCTGGTGAGGCCCAGTTGGGACCAGAGAAATGAGGTCCAGGTGAAGTCCCGATGGGAACCACAGTCACCAGGTCAGGTGAGGCCATGCTTACGATCAGAGGCACCACTTACATGTGAGGCCCAGGTGGAGCCAGAGTCACCTGGTACAGAAAATGCCAAAGTCAGGAATAGTGTTACCAGGATCAGGTCACTCCCAGTGGGGAATAGAGTAACCATGTCCCGATGATGCCCACGTAGAACCAGAGTCACCATATCCAGATGAGGCGCAGTTGGGGAGCATATTCACTAGGTCCCGGTAAGGCCCAGTTGAGGACTAGAGTCACCAGGTTTGGTTGAGGCCTAGAGAGGTACCAGATTCACCTGGTCTAGGAGACATCCAGATGGTGACCAGAGTCTCCATGTCAGAGGGAGGCCCAGAGTGGATCCAGAGTCATCATGTCCAGGTGAGGCTCAGGTGTGGAGCAAAGTTATCATGTCCAGGTGAGGCCCAGGTGGGAAACAGAGTAACCATGATCCCATTGATGCCAGGTGGGAAAAGAGTCACAAGGTCCAGACGAGACCTATGTAAGGAGTAGATTCAACAGGTACTGTTGAGATCCAGCTGAGGACAAGTGTCGCCAGCTCCGGGTGAGTCCCAGAGGGGGACCAGAGTCACCCGGTACTGGTGATATCCAGGTGGGGACCAGAGTCACCACGTCAGGGTGAGGCCCAGAAGGGACGAGAATCACTAGGTCCAGGTGAGGCCCCGATGTGGAACTGAGAATCCAGGCTCCATGATGCCTATATGAGGACCTGAGCACCAGGTCCAGGTGAGGTCCCTGTGGGAACAAGTCACCTCGTCCAGGTGAGGCCCAGGTGGGACCACAGTCACAAGGTCCAGATGAGGCACAGGAATATAAGAGAGTATCCAGGACCCAATGATACCCAGGTAAGGACCAGAGTCAACAGGTCCAGGAGAGGCCCAAATATGGATCAGAGTCATTGTGTTCCAGGTGAGACAAGATGGAGACCACAGGAACCAGGTCCAGGTGAGCCCCATATGGGAAACAGAGCCACCAGATCCAGGTGAGGTCCAGGTGGGACCACAGTCACAAGGTCCAGGTGA
This sequence comes from Canis lupus familiaris, assembly GCF_011100685.1. NCBI lineage: Eukaryota > Metazoa > Chordata > Mammalia > Carnivora > Canidae > Canis > Canis lupus. The sequence continues at coordinate 30,049 of NW_023331168.1, read as the reverse complement.
GGCGCAGGAGGCAACAGGATTCAACAAGTCCAGGTAAGACCCAGGTGGCGACCAATCACCAGATCCAGGTGCGGACCAGCTAAGGACCAGTTTCAGCAGGCCCATGTGAAGCCCATGGGGTGACCAGAGTCACCAAGTAGGGTTGAGTCCCAGAGGGGGAACCAGAGTAACCAGTTTAGTTTGAGGCCCAGAATGGGACCAGAGGTCCCTCGTCAAAGTGAGGCCCAGGTGTAGAATAGATTATCCAGGTCCCAATGATGCCTGGGTGAGGACCAGAGTCACTAGGGCCATGAAAGCCCAGATGGGGAACAGAATCACTAGGTCCTGGTGAGGCATAGAATAACACCACAGTCAGCAGAATCTGTGATCCCCTTGTGGGAATCAGAGCCACTCTATGGAGCTGAGTCCCAGGTCCATGTGAGGCCCACGTGAGGACCAGATTCATCAGGTCGAATTGAGGCATAGCTGGGGACAAGAGTCACCAGGTCTGGGTGCGGCCTAGGTGTGGCAAGATTCTGCAGTTTTGAGTTAGTTCAATGTGGGGATGAGACACCAGGTCCAGGTGAGGGCAAAGTAAGGCCCAGAGTCACCAGATCCAGGTGGTCCATGTTGGACAGACAGTCACCAGGTCCAGGAGATGTCCAGGTGGGGACCAGAGTCACCAGATCCAGGTGAAGTCCAGGTGGGCCCAGAGTCACCAGATCCAGGTGAAGCCCAGGTGGTGACCAGAGTCACTAGGTCCAGATGAGGCCAGGTGAGGACCAGAGTTACCAGACAACTGAGGCCCCGGTGTGAATCAGAGGCAACAGGTCTACTTGAGGTCCAGGTGTAGAACACAGTAACAAGGGCCAGGTGAGTCCCCGCTGTTGACAAGTGTCACCACGTCCAGGTGAGGCCCAGGTGGGGACCAGGATCACCAGGTCCAGGGGAGGCTCTTGACAGAACCAGAGTCAAAAGTTCGAGGTCAGGAGCAGGTTGCAACAAGGGTCAGCAGGTCCAAGTCAAGCCAAAGTGGGGTTAAGAGACACTAGGGCACGGTGAGACCCAGAGGGGGACCAGAGTCAACTGGTCCAGGTGAGGTCCAGTTGTGGAACACAGCCACCGGGTCCCAATTTTGCCCAGTAGAGGACCATGGTCAACACGGCCAGGTGAGGCCCAGATGGGGACCAGAGTCCCGAAATCCAGGTGAAGCCCAGGTGGGGACCACAGTCACCAGATCCAGGGTAGTCTCAGGTGCAGACCAGAATCACCAGATCCAGGTGAGGTGCAGGTGGCAACCACACTCACCAGGTCCCGTTCAGGCCCAGCTGGGGACCAGAGTCACGAGGTACATGAGAAGCTAGAAACACTGCAGCCACCAGGTCCACAAGATGTCCATGTGGGAACGAGAATCACCAGTTACAGGTGAGGACCAGGTGGGGATCCGACACAACATGTCCAGGTGAGACCCAGGTGGGAACCAGTGTCACCATGTCTAGGTGTGGCTCAGGTGAAGACCGGAGTTAATAGGTCCGGCTGGGTCACTGTTAGTGAACAGTGTAAGCATATCTTGATGCTACCCAGGTGGGTACCGGAGACACCAGGTCCTGGTGAGGCTAGGTGGGACCAGAGACATGAAGTCCAGGTGATTTCCCGATGGGAACCACAGTCACCAGGTCAGGTGAGGCCATGCTTAGGATCAGAGTCACCAGTTACAGGTGAGGCCCAGGTGGAGCCAGAGTCACCTGGTACATAAGAGGCCAAAGTTAGGACCAGAGTTACCAGGGTCAGGTCAATCCCAGAGGGTAATACAGTAACCATGTACCCATGATGCCCAGGTAGAACCAGAGTCACCAGGTCCAGATGAGGCGCAGGTGGGGACCGTGTTCACTAGATTCCGGTGAGGCCCAGTTGAGGACCAGAGTCACCAGGTCAAGTTGAGGCCTAGAGGGATACCAGATTCACCTGGTCTATGTGACATCCAGATGGGGAACAGAGTCCACATGTCAGGCTGAGGCCCAGAGGGGATCCAGATTCATCATGTCCAGGTGAGGCTCAGGTGTGGAACAGAGTATCCAGGTCATAATGGTCCACAGGTGAGGACCAGAGTCACCAGATCTGGGTGAGACCCAGTTAGGATCAGAGTCACCAGTTCCAGGTGAGGCCAAGAAGGAGTCCACAGCAATCAGGCCCAGGTGGGGAACAAAGTCACCAGGACTGGGTGAGGCCCAGATGGGGACCAGATTCACCAGGCCCAGGTGAATCCCAGGTGGTGACCAGAGTTACCAGTTCCGGGTGAGGACCAGGTAAGGACCAGATTCACCAGGTCCAAGTGAGGCCCGCGTGGGGACCTGTGTCAGCAGGCATGTTTGAGGCCCAGATGACAAACCACTCACCAGGTCCAGGTGATTCCAAAGTGCAGGCCATGCAGAGGAACAATATCCCAATGATACCCAGGTACTGAGTAGAGTTACCATGTCCAGGTGAGGCCAACATGCAGGCCATGCATTGGAACCATGTCCCTATGATGCCCAGGTAGGGACCAGAGTCACCAGGTCCAAATGAGGCCCAGATGGAGCATATTCACTAGGTCCAGGTGAGGCCCAGTTGAGGACAATAGTCACCAGATCTGGTTGAGGCCTAGAGGGGTACCAGAATCTCCTGGTCCAGGTGACATCCAGATGGGGTCCAGAGTCACTAGGTCAGGGTGAGGCCCAGAGTGGTTCCAGAGTCATCATGTCCAGGTGAGGCTCAGGTGTGGAACAGAGTCACCAGATACCAATGATGCCCAGGTGAGGACCAGAATCACCAGGACTGGGTGACGAGCAGATAGGATCAGAGTCACCAGTTCCAGGTGAGGCCAAGAAAGTGACCACACCAATCAGGTCCAGGTGGGGAACAAAGTCACCAGGACTGGGTGAGGCCCAGAGGGGGACCAGATTCACCAGGTCCAGGTGAGGCCCAGTTGGGGAACAGAGTCCCCGGGTCTGGGAGAGGACCAGGTAATGACCAGATTAAAAGGTCCAATAGGCCCACGTGGGGACCTGAGTCACCAGGTTTGGGTGAGGCCCAGGTGGCAACCCCACTCACCAGGTCCAAGTGAGGCCAACCAGCAGGCCAGAGTCACCAGATCCACGTGAGTCCCTAGTGGGCACCGGAGTCACCAGGTAAATGTGAGTCTACAAGAAAACCACAGTCACCTGGTCCAGGTGTGGTTCATGTGGGCACGAGAGTCACCAGGTCCAGGTGAGACCCAGGTGGGGACAACAGTCTCCAGGTCCAGATTGAGGCCTAGGTGGGGGGACCAGTGTCATCAGGACCAGTTGAGGCCAAAGGGCGGAGCAAAGTTATCATATCCATGTGAGGCCCAGGTGTGGAAGAGAGTAACCATGTCCCATTGATGCCAGGTGGGAAAAGAGTCACAAGGTCCAGACGAGGCCTAAGTGAGGAGTAGATTCAACAGGTCCTGTTGAGGCACAGTTGAGGACCAGTGTCCCCAGCTCCAGGTAAGTCCCAGAGGGGGACCAGAGTCACCCGTTTCTGGTGATATCCAGGAGGGGACCAGAGTCACCACGTCAGGGTTAGGCCCAGAGGGGGACGAGAATCACTAGGTCCATGTGAGGCCCCGATGTGGAACTGAAAAACCAGGTCTCATGATGCCCATATGAGGACCTGAGTCACCAGGTCCAGGTGAGGTCCCTGTGGGAACCAGTCACCTCGTCCAGGTGAGGCCCAGGTGGGACCACAGTCACCAGGTCCAGGTGAGGCCCAGGTATATAAGAGAGTATCCAGGTCCGAATGATGGCCAGGAAAGGACCAGAGTCAACAGGTCCAGTAGATGCCCAAATATGGATCAGAGTCATTGTGTTCCAGGTGAGGCCAGATGGAGACCACAGGAAACAGGTCCAGGAGAGCCCCGTATGGGAACCAGAGCCAACAGATCCAGGTGAGTTCCAGGTGGGACTACAATCACAAGGTCCAGGTGAGGCGCAGGTGGCAACAGGATTCACCAAGTCCAGGTGAGGCCCAGGTGGCGACCAGTCACCACATCCAGGTGCAGACCATCTAAGGACCAGATTCACCAGACCCAAGTGAAGCCAAGGGGTGACCAGAGTCACGAGGTAAGGGTGAATCCGAGAGGGGCACCAGAGTAACCAGTTTAATTTGAGGCCAAGAATGGGACCAGAGGTCCCTGGTCAAAGAGGGGCCCAGGTGTGGAATAGAGTATCCAGGTCCCAATGATGCCTGGGTGAGGACCAGAGTCACTAGGGCCATGCAGGCCCAGATGGGGAACAGAATACTAGGTCCTTGTGAGGCATAGAAAAAGACCCGAGTCACCAGTAACAGGTGAGACTCTTGTTGGAACCAGATCCACTCTATGCAGCTGAGTCCCAAGTCCATGTGAGGCCCACGTGAGGACCAGATTCATCAGGTCAGGTCGAATTGAGGCATAGCTGGGGGCAAGAGTCCCCAGGTCTGGGTGCGTCCTAAGTTTGGCAAGATTCTGCAGTTTTGAGTTAGGTCAAAGTGGGGACGAGAGACACCAGGTCCATGTGAGGCCGAACTGAGGACCAGAGTCACCAGATCCAGGTGAGGTCCAGGTGGGGACCAGAGTCACCAGATCCAGGTGAAGTCCAGGTGGGGACCAGAGTCACTAGGCCCAGATAAGGCCCAGGTGAGGACCAGAGTTACCAGGTACACTTGAGGCCCCGGTGGGGATCAGAGGAAACAGGTCCATGTGAGGCCGGCTTGGGGACTATGGTCAAGAGGTGTACTTGAGGCCCAGGTGTAGAACACAGTAAGCAGGTCCAGGTGAATCCCCGGTGGTGACAAGAGTAACCACGTCCAGGTGAGGCCCAGATGCGGACCAGGATCACCAGATACAGGGGAGGCCCTTGAAAGAACCAGAGTCAACAGTTCGAAGTCAGACTTAGGTGGCATCCAGGGTCAGCAGGTCCAAGTCAGGCCAAAGTGGGGTTCACAGTCACTAGGGCACGGTGAGACCCAGAGGGGGACCAGAGTCACCTGGTCCAGGTGAGGTCCAGTTGTGGAACACAGTCACCGGGTCCCAATTTTGCCCAGTTGAGGACCTTGGTCAACAAGGCCACGTGAGTCCCAGATGGGGACCGGAATCCCCAAATCCAGGTGAAGCTGAGGTGGGGACCACAGTCACCAGATCCAGGGTAGTCTCAGGTGCAGACCAGAATCACCAGGTCCAGGTGAGGTGCCGGTGGCAACCAAACTCACCAGGTCCCAGTGAGGCCCTGGTGGGGACCAGAGTCACGAGGTACATGTGATGCTAGAAACACATGGGATCCCTGGGTGGCGCAGCGGTTTGGCGCCTGCCTTTGCACCAGGGCGCGATCCTGGAGACCCGGGATCGAATCCCACGTCGAACTCCCTGTGCATGGAGCCTGCTCCTCCCTCTGCCTGTGTCTCTGCCAATCTCTCTCTGTGACTATCATAAATAAATAAAAATTAAAAAAAAGAAGCTAGAAACACTGCGGACAACAGGTCCACATGATCTCCATGTGGGAACGAGAATCACCAGTTATAGGTGAGGACCAGGTGGGAATACGACTCACCATGTCCAGGTGAGACCCAGGTGGGAACCAGTGTCACCATGTGCAGGTGTGGCCCAGGTGAAGACCAGAGTTAATAGGTCCGGCTGGGTCACTGTTAGTGAACAGTGTAACCATATCCTAATGCTACCCAGGTGGGTACCAGAGACACCAGGTCCTGGTGAGGCCCAGGTGGGACCAGAGTCATGAGGTCCAGGTGAGGTCCCGATGGGAACCACAGTCACCAGGTCAGGTAAGGCCATGCTTAGGATCAGAGTGACAGGTTGCAGGTGAGGCCGAGGTGGAGCCAGAGTCACCTGGTACAAAGAGTCCAAAGTCAGGACCAGAGTTGCCAGGATCAGGTCAGTCCCAGTGGGGAATAGAGTAACCATGTCCCGATGATGCCCAGGTAGAACCAGAGTCACCAGGTCCAGATGAGGCGCAGGTGGGGAGCATGTTCACTAGGTCCCGGTGAGGCCCAGTTGAGGACCAGATTTACCAGGTCAAGTTGAGGCATAGAGGGGTACCAGATTCACCTGGTGAGGTGACATACGGATGGGGACCAGAGTCACCATATCAGGCTGAGGCCCAGAGGGGCTCCAGAGTCATCATGTCCAGGTGAGGCTCAGGGGTGGAAGAGTTTATCCAGCTCATAATGGTCCACAGATGAGGACCAGAGTCACCAGAACTGGGTGAGGCCCAGTTAGGATCAGAGTCACCAGTTCCAGGTAAGGCCAAGAAGGAGTCCACAGCAATCAGGTCTAGGTGGGGAACAAAGTCACCAGGACTGGATGAGGCCCAGATGGGGACCAGATTCACCAGGCCCAGGTGATTCCCAGGTGGTGACCAGAGTTACCAGTTCCGGGTGAGGACCAGGTAAGGACCAGATTCACCAGGTCCAAGTGAGGCCCATGTGGGGACCTGTGTCACTAGGCATGAGTGAGGCCCAGGTGACAAACCCACTCACCAGGTCCAGGTGAGGGCAAACTGCAGGCCATACAGAGGAACCAGGTCCCAATGATGCCCAGGTAGGGAGGAGAGTTACCAGGTCCAGGTGAGGCCAACCTACAGGCCATGCAGTGGAACCATGTCCGATGATGCCCAGGTAGGGAACAGAGTCACCAGGTCCAAATGAAGCCCAGATGGAGCATAATCACTAGGTCCAGGTTAGGCCCAGTTGAGGACCAGAGTCACCAGACCTGGTTGAAGCCCAGAGAAGTACCATGATTCCCTGGTCCAGGTGACATCCATATGGGGACCAGAGACACCAGGTCAAGTTGATGCCCAGAGAGGTTCCAGAGTCATAATGTCCAGGGGAGCCTCAGGTGTGGAATAGAGTCACCAGGTACCAATGATGCCCAGGTGAGGACCAGAGTTACCAGGTACACGTGAGGCCCCGGTGGGGTTCAGAGGCAACAGGTCCATGTGAGGACGGCTTGGGGACCATGGTCAACAGGTCTACTTGAGGCCCAGGTGTGGAACACAGTAAGCAGGTCCAGGTGAGTCCCCGTTGGGGACAAGAGTCACCACGTGCAGGTGAGGGCAAGGTGGACACCAGGATCGCCAGGTACAGGGGAGGCCCTTGAAAGGACCAGAGTCAACATTTCGATGTCGGGGGCAGGTAGCAACCAGGTTCAGCATGTCGAAGTCAGGCCAAAGTGGGGTTCACAGTTACTAGGGCACGGTGAGACCCAGAGGGGGACAAGAGTCACCTGGTCCATGTGAGGTCCAGTTGTGGAACACAGTCAACGGGTCACAATTTTGCCCAGTTGAGGACCATGGTCAACAGGGCCAGGTCAGACCCAGGTGGGGACCGGAGTCCCGAAATCCAGGTGAAGCCCAGGTGGGGACCACAGTCACAAGATCCAGGGTAGTCTCAGGTGTAGACCAGAATCACCGGGTCCAGGTGAGGTACAGGTGGCGACCACACACACCAGGTTCCGGTGAGACCCTGGTGGGGACCAGAGTCACTAGGTACATGAGAGGCTAGAAACACTGAAGCCATCAGGTCCACATGATGTCCATGTGGGAAAGAGAATCACCAGTTACACGTGAGGACCACATGGGGATCCGACTCACCATGTCCAGGTGAAACCCAGGTGGGAACCAATGTCAGCATGTCCAGGTGTGGCCCTTGTGAAGACCAGAGTTAATAGGTCCGGGTGGGTCACTGATAGTGAACAGTGTAACCATATCCTGATGCTACACATGTGGGTACAAGAGACACCAGGTCCTGGTGAGGCCCAGGTGGGACCAGAGACTTGAGGTCCAGGTGAGGTCCCGATGGGAACCACAGTCACCATTTCAGGTGAGGCCATGCTTAGGATAAGAGTCACGAGTTACAAGTGAGGCCCAGGTCGAGCCAGAGTAACCTGGTACAGAAGAGGCCAAAGTCAGGAGCAGAGTTACCAGGATCAGGTCAGTCCCAGTGGGGAACAGAGTAACAATGTCCCGATGAAGCCCAGGTAGAACCTGAGTCACCAGGTCCAGATGAGGCACAGTTGGGGAGCATGTTCACTAGGTCCCGGTGAGGCCCAGTTGAGGACCAGAGTCACCAGGTCAAGTTGTCGCCAAGAGGTGTACAGGATTCACCTGGTCTAGGTGACTTCCAAATGGGGACCAGAGTCACCATGTCAGGCTGAGGCCCAGGGAGGTTCCAGAGTAGTCATGTCCAGGTGAGGCTCAAGTGTGGAACAGAGTAAGCAGGTACCAGTGATGCCAAGGTGAGGACCAGAGTCACTAGATCTGGGTAACGCGCAGATAGGATCAGAGTCACCAGTTCCAGGTGAGGCCAAGAAAGAGTCCACAGCAATCAGGTTCAGGTGGGGAACAAAGTCACCAGGACTGGGTGAGGCCTAGATGGAGACCAGATTCACCAGGTCCAGGTGAGGTCCAGGTGTTGACCAGAGTCCCCAGGTCTGGGAGAGGACCAGTAAGGACCAGATTCACCAGATCCAAGAGGCCCACGTGGGGACCTGAGTCACCAGGTATGGGTGTGGCCCAGGTGGCAACCCCACACAACAGGGCCAGGTGAGGCCAACCTGCAGGTCAGAGTCATCACATCCAGGTGAGGCCATAGTGGGGTCCGGAGTGACCAGAAAATGTGAGTCTATAAGAACACCACAGTCACCAGGTCCAGGTGTGGTTCATGTGGGAACGAGAGTCACCAGGTCCAGGTGAGACCCAGGTGAGGACAACAGTCACCAGATCCAGATTGAGGCCTAGGTGGGGGGATCAGAGTCATCAGGACCAGTTGAGATCAAAGTGTGGAGCAAATATATCATGTCCAAGTGAGGCCCAGGTGGGGAACAGAGTAACCATATCCCATTGATGCCACGTGGGAAAAGAGTCACAAGGTCCAGACCAGGCCTAAGTGAGGAGTAGATTCACCAGGGCCTGTTGAGGCCCAGTTGAGGACCAGTGTCCCCAGCTCCGGGTGAGTCCTAGAGGGGGAACAGAGTAACCCGGTTCTGGTGATATCCAGGTGGGGACCAGAGTCTCCACGTCAGGGTGAGGCCGAGAGGGGGACGAGAATCACTAGGTCCAGGTGAGGCCCCGATGTGGAACTGAGAAACCAGGCCCCATGATGCCCATATGAAGACCTCAGTCACCAGGTCCAGGTGAGGTCCCAGTGGGAACCAGTCATCTCGTCTGGGGAGGACCAGGAGGGACCACAGTCACCAGGTCCAGGTGAGTCCCAGGTGGGACCACAGTCAACAGGTCCAGGTGAGGCCCAGGTATATACGAGAGTATCCAGGTCCCAATGATGACCAATTACGTAACAGAGACAAGAAGTCCAGGAGAGGCCCAAATATGGATCAGAGTTATTGTGTTCCAGGTGAGGCCAGATGGAGATCACAGGAACCAGTTCCAGGAGAGCCCCATATGGGAACCAGAGCCACCAGATCCAGGTGAAGTCCAGGTGGGACCACAGTCACAAGGTCCAGGTGAGGCGCAGGTGGCAACATGATTCACCAAGTCCAGGTGAGGCCCAGGTGGCGACCAGTCACCAGATCCAGGTGCGGACCAGCTAAGAACCAGAATCACCAGGCCCAGGTGAAGCCCAAGGGGTGACCAGTGTCACCAGGTAAGGGTGAGTTCCAGAGGGGAAAACAGTGTAACCAGTTTAGTCTAAGGACCAGAATGGGACCAAAGCACCCTGGTGAAAGAGAGGCCCAGGAGTGGAATAGAGTGTCCAGTTCCGAATGATGCCTGGGTGAGGACCAGAGTCACTAGGGCCATGCAGGCCTAGATGGGGAACAGAATCACTAGGTCCTGGTGATTCATAGAATAAGACCACAGTCACCAGTATCAGGTGAGCCCCTTGTGCGAACCAGAGCCACTGTATCCAGCTGAGTCCCAGGTCCATGTGAAGCCCATGTGAGGACCGGATTCATCAGGTCTAATTGAGGCATAGCTGGGGACAAGAGTCACCAGGTCTGTGTGCGGCCTAGGTGGGGAAAGAATCAGCAGTTCTGAGTTAGGTCTAAGTGGGGACGAGAGACACCAGGTCCAGGTGAGGCCAAAGTGAGGACCAGAGTCACCAGATCCAGGTGAGGTCCATGTTGGAAAGAGAGTCACCAGGTCCAGGAGAGGTCCAGGTTGGGACCACAGTCACTAGAACCAGGTGAAGTCCAGGTGGGGACCAGAGTCACCAGATCGAGGTGAAGCCCAAGGTGGGGACCAGAGTCACTAGGTCCAGATGAGGCCCAGGTGAGGACCAAAGTTACCAGGTACACGTGAGGAGCCGGTGGAGATCAGAGGCAACAGGTCATTGTGAGTCCGGCTTGGGGACCATGGTCAACAGGTCCACTTGAGACCCAGGTGTGGAACACAGTAAGCAGGTGCAGGTGAGTCCCCCGTGGTCACAAGATTCACACGTCCAGGTGAGGCCCAGGTGGGGACCAGGATCACCAGGAAGAGGGGAGGCCCTTGAAAGTACCATAGTCAACAGTTCGAGGTCAGGCGCAGGTGGCAACCAGGGTAAGCAAGTCCAAGTCAGGCCAAAGTGGGGTTCACAGTCACTAGGGCACGGTGTGACCAAGACGGGGACCAGAGTCACCTGGTCCAGGTGAGGTCCAGTTGTGGAACACAGTCACCAGGTCCCAAATTTGCCCAGTTGAGGACCATGGTCAACAGGGCCAGGTGAGGCCCAGATGGGGACCGGAGTCCCGAAATCCAGGTGAAGCCCAGGTGGGGACCACAGTCACCAGATCCAGGGTAGTCTCAGGTGCAGACCAGAATCACCTGGTCTAGGTGTGGTGCAGGTGGCAACCAAACTCACCAGGTCCCGGTGAGGCACTGGTGGAGAACAGAGTCACGAGGTACATGAGAAGCTAGAAACAAATGGGAGCCCTGGGTGGCGCAGCGGTTTGGCGCCTGCCTTTGGCCCAGGGCGCGATCCTGGAGACCCGGGATCGAATCCCACGTCGGGCTCCCGGTGCATGGAGCCTGCTTCTCCCTTTGCCTGTGTCTCTGCCTCTCTCTCTCTCTGTGACTATCATAAATAAATAAAAATTAAAGAAAAAGAAGCTAGAAACCCTGCGGCCATCAGGTCCACATGATCTCCATGTGGGAACGAGAATCACCAGTTACAGGCGAGGACCAGGTGAGGATACGACTCACCATGTCCAGGTGAGACCCAGGTGGGATCCAGTGTCACCATGTCCAGGTGTGGCCGAGGTAAAGACCAGAGTTAATAGGTCCGGCTGGGTCACTGTTAGTGAACAGTGTAACCATATCCTAATGCTACCCAGGTGGGTAGCAGAGACACCAGGTCCTTGTGAGGCCCAAATGGGACCAGAGTCATGAGGTCCAGGTGAGGTCCCGATGGGAACCACAGTCACCAGGTTAGGTGAGGCCATGCTTAGGATCAGAGTCACCAGTTACAGGTGAGGCCCAGGTGGAGCCAGAGTCACCTGGTACAGAAGAGGCCAAAGTCAGGACCAGAGTTACCAGGATCAGGTCACTCCAAGTGGGAATAGAGTAACCATGTCCCGATGATGCCCAGGTAGAACCAGAGTCACCAGGTCCAGATGTGGCGCAGGTGGGGAGCATGTTCACTAGGTCCCGTTGAGGCCCAGTTGAGGTCAGAGTCACCAGGTCTAGTTGAGGCCTAGAGGGGTACCAGATTCACCTGGTCTGGTGACATCCAGATGGGGACCAGAGTCCCCATGTCAGGCTGAGGCCCAGAGGGGATCCAGAGTCATCATATCCAGGTGAGGCTCAGGTGTGGAACAGAGTATCCAGGTCATAATGTTCCACAGGTGAGGACCAGAGTCACGAGATCTTGGTGGGCCCAGTTAGGATCAGAGTCACCAGTTCCAGGTGAGGCCAAAAAGTTGTCCACAGCAATCAGGTCCAGGTGGGGAAGAAAGTCAACAGGACTGGGTGAGACACAGATGGGGACCAGATTCACCAGGACCAGGTGATTCCCAGGTGGTGACCAGAGTTACCAGTTCCGGGTGACCACCAGGTAAGGACCAGATTCACCAGGTCCAAGTGAGGCCCACGTGGGGACCTGTGTCACTAGGCATGTGTGAGGCCCAGGTGACAAACCCACTCACCAGGTCCAGGTGATGCCAACCTCCAGGCCATGCACAGGAACCAGGTCCCAATGACGCCCAGGTAGGGACGATAGTTACCAGGTCCAGGTGAGGCCAACCTACAGGCCATGCAGTGGAACCATGTCCCGATGATGCCCAGGTAGGGACCAGAGTTACCAGGTCCAGGTGAGGCCACCTGCAAGTCATGCAGTGGAACCATGTCCCAATGATGCCCAGGTAGGTACCAGAGTCACCAGGTCCAAATGAGGCCCAGATGGAGCATATTCACTAGGTCCAGGTGAGGCCCAGTTGAGGATCAGAGTCACCAGACCTGGTTGGGCCCAGAGGGGTACCAGACTCCCCTGGTCCAGGTGACTTCCATATGGGGACCAGAGTCACCAGGTCAGGTTGATGCCCAGAGATGTTCCAGAGTCATGATGTCCAGGTGAGGCTCAGGTGTGGAACAGAGTCACCAGGTACCAATGATGCCCAGGTGAGGACCAGAGTCACCAGGTCTAGGTGACGCGCAGATAGGATCAGAGTCACCCGTTTCAGGTGAGGCCAAGAAAGAGTCCACAGCAATCTGGTCCAGGTGGGGAACAAAGTCACCAGGACTGGGTATGGCCCAGATGGGGACCAGATTCACCAGGTCCCGGTGAGGCCCTGGTGGGGACCAGAGTCAAGAGGTACATGAGAAGCTCAAAACACTGCAGCCACCAGTTCCACATGAGTCCATGTGGGAACGAGAATCACCAGTTACACGTGAGGACCAGGTGGGGATCCGACTCACCATGTCCAGGTGAGACCCAGGTGGGAACCAGTGTCACCATGCCCAGGTGTGGCCCAGGTGAAGACCGGAGCTAATAGGTCTGGCTGTGTCACTGTTAGTGAACAGTGTAACCATATCCTGATGCTACCCATGTGGGTACCAGAGACACCAGGTCCTGGTAAGGCCCAGGTGGGTCCGGAGACATGAGGTCCAGGTGAGGTCCCGATGGGAAACACAGTCACCAGGTCAGATGAGGCCATGCGTAGGATCAGAGTCACCAGTTACAGGTGAGGCCCAGGTGGAGCCAGAGTTACCTGGTACAGAAGAGTCCAAAGAGAGGACCAGAGTTACCAGGATCAGGTCATTCCCAGTGTGGAATAGAGTAACCATGTCCCGATGATGCCCAGGTAGGGACCAGAGTCACCAGGTCCATATGAGGCCCAGATGGAGCATATTCACTAGGTCCAGGTGAGGCCCAGTTGAGGACCAGAGTACCAGATCTGGTTGAGCCCTAGAGGGGTACAAGAATCACCAGGTCCAGGTGACATCCAGATGGGGACCAGGGTCACCAGGTCAGGGTGAGGCCCAGAGAGGTTCCAGTGTCATCATGTCCAGGTGAGGCTCAGGTGTGGATCAGAGTCTCCAGGTACCAATGATGGCTAGGTGAGGACGAGAGTCACCAGGTCTGGGTGACACTCAGATACGATCAGAGTCACCCGTTTCAGGTGAGGCCAAGAAAGAGTCCACAGCAATCAGGTCCAGGTGGGGAAAAAAGTCACCAGGACTGGGTGAGGCACAGATGGGGACCAGATTCACCAGGTCCAGGTGAGAACCAGGTGGTGACCAGAGTTCCCGGGCTTGGAAAGGACCAGGTAAGAACAAGATTCACCAGGTCCAAGAGGCCCACGTGGAGACCTGAGTCACCAGGTATGGGTGAGGCCCAGGTGTCAACCCCACTCACCAGGTCCAGGCGAGCCCAACCTGCAGGCCAGAGTCACCAGATCCAGGTGAGGCCCTAGTGGGTACCGGAGTCACCACGAAAATGTGAGTCTACAAGTACACCACAGTCACCAGGTCCAGGTTTGGTTTATGTGGGAACTAGAGTCACCAGGTCTAGGTGAGACCCAGGTGGGGACCAGTGTCCCCGGGTCTAGGAAAGGACCAGGTAAGGACCAGATTCACCAGGTAGAAGAGGTCCACGTGGGGACCTGAGTCACCAGGTATGGGTGAGGCCCAGGTGGCGACCCCACTCACCAGGTCCAGGTGAGGCAAACCTGCAGGCCAGAGTCACCAGATACAGGTGAGGCCCTAGAGGCGACCAGAGTCACCATGTAAATGTGAGTCTACCAGAACACCACAGTCACCAGGTCCAGGTGTGGTTCATGTGGGAACGAGAGTCACCAGGTCCAGGTGAGACCCAGGTGGGGACCATAGTCACCAGGTCCAGATTGAGGCCTAGGTGGGGGGACCAGAGTCATCAGGATCATTTGAGGCCAAAGTGTGGAGCAAAGTTATCATGCCCAGTTGATGTCCATGTGGGGAACAGAGTAACCATGTCCCATTAATGCCAAGTGGGAAAAGAGTCAGAAGGTACAGAAGAGGCCTAAATGAGGACTAGATTCACCATGTCCTGTTGACGTCCAGTTGAGCACCAGTGTCCCCAGCTCTGAGTGAGTCCCAGAGGGGGACCAGAGTCACCCAGTTCTGGTGATATCCAGGTGGGGACAAGACTCACCACGTCAGGGTGAGGCCCAGAGGGGGACGAGAATCACTAGTTTCAGGTGAGGCCCCGTCGTGGAACTGAGAAAAAAGGTCCCATAATGCCCAAATGAGGACCTGAGTCACCAGGTCCAGGTGAGGTCCCTGTGGGAACCAGTCACCTCGTCAAGGTGAGGCCCAGGTGGGACCACAGTCACCAGGGCCAGGTAAGTCCCAGGTATATAAGAGAGTATCCAGGTCCCAATGATGCCCAGGTAAGGACCAGAGTCAACAGTTCCAGGAGAGGCCCAAATATGGATCAGAGTCATTGTGTTCCAGGTGAGGCCAGATGGAGACCACAGGAACCAGGTCCAGGAGAGCCCCATATGGGAACCAGAGCCACCAGATCCAGGTGAAGTCCAGGTGGGACCACAGTCACAAGGTCCAGGTGAGGCGCAGGTGGCAACATGATTCACCAAGTCCAGGTGAGGCCCAGGTGGCGACCAGTCACCAGATCCAGGTGCGGACCAGCTAAGGACCAGAATCACCAGGCCCAGGTGAAGCCCAAGGGGTGACCAGTGTCACCAGGTAAGGGTGAGGTCCAGAGGGGAAAACAGTGTAACCAGTTTAGTTTGAGGCCCAGAATGGGACCAAAGCACCCTGGTGAAAGAGAGGCCCAGCAGTTGAATAGAGTATCCACTTCCGAATGATGCCTGGGTGAGGACCAGAGTCACTAGGGCCATGCAGGCCTAGATGGGGAACAGAATCACTAGGTCCTGGTGATTCATAGAATAAGACCACAGTCACCAGTATCAGGTGAGCCCCTTGTGCGAACCAGAGCCACTGTATCCAGCTGAGTCCCAGGTCCATGTGAAGCCCATGTGAGGACTGGATTCATCAGGTCTAATTGAGGCATAGCTGGGGACAAGAGTCACCAGGTCTGTGTGCGGCCTAGGTGGGGAAAGAATCAGCAGTTCTGAGTTAGGTCCAAGTGGGGACGAGAGACACCAGGTCCAGGTGAGGCCAAAGTGAGGACCAGAGTCACCAGATCCAGGTGAGGTCCATGTTGGAAAGAGAGTCACCAGGTCCAGGAGAGGTCCAGGTTGGGACCACTGTCACTAGAACCAGGTGAAGTCCAGGTGGTGACCAGAGTCCCCGGGTCTGGGAGAGGACCAGCTAAGGACCAGATTCAACAGGTCCAAATGAGGCCCACGTGGGGACCTGAGTCACCAGCTATGTGTGAGGCCTAGGTGGCAACCCCACTCCCCAGGTCCAGGTGAGGCCAACCTGCAGGCCAGAGTCATCAGTTGCAGGTGAGGTCCAGGTGGGGACCAGTGTCACCAGATCCAGGTGAGGTCCATGTTCAAAGAGAGTCACCAGGTCCAGGAGAGGTCCAGGTGGGGACCAGAATCACCAGATCCAGGTGAAGTCGAGGTGGGGACCAGAGTCACCAGATCCAGGTGAAGCACAAGTGGGGACCAAAATCAATAGGTCAAGATGAGGCCCAGGTGAGGACCAGAGTTACTAGGTACACGTGAGGCCCCGGTGGGGATCAGAAGCAACAGGTCCATGTGAGGCCGGCTTGGGGACCATGGTCAACTGGTCTACTTGAGGCCCAGGTGTGGAACACAGTAAGCAGGACAGGAAGTCCCCGGGGGTGACAAGAGTCACCACGTCCAGGTGAGGCCCACGTAGGGACCAGGATCACCAGGTACACGGGAGGCCATTGAAAGAACCAGAGTCAACACTTCGAGGTCAGGAGCAGGTGGTAACCAGGGTCAGCAGGTCCAAGTCAGGCCAAAGTGGGGTTCACAGTCACTAGGGTACGGTGAGACCCAGAGGGGGACCAGAGTCACCTGGTTCTGGTGAGGTTCAGTTGTGGAACACAGTCACCGGGTCCCAATTTTGCCCAGTTGAGGACCATGGTAAACAGGGGCAGGTGAGGCCCAGATGGGGACCGGAGTCTCCAAATCCAGGTGAAGCCCAGGTGGGGAACACAGTCACCAGATCCGGGGTAGTCTCAGGTGCAGATCAGAATCACCAGGTCCAGGTGAGGTGCAGGTGGAAACCACACTCACCAGGTCCTGGTGAGGCCCTGGTGGGGACCAGAGAGACGAGGTACACGATAAGCTAGAAACACTGCAGCCACCAGGTCCACATGATGTCCACGTGGGAACGAGAATCACCAGTTACAGTTGAGGACCAGGTGGCGATCCCACTCCCCATGTCCAGGTGAGACACAGGTGGAAACAAGTGTCACCATGTCCAGGTGTGGCCCAGTTGAAGACCAGAGTTAATAGTTCCCGCTGGGTCACTGTTAGTTAACAGAGTACCATATCCTGATGCTAACCAGGTGGGTACCAGAGACACCAGGTCCTGGTGAGGGCCAAGTGGGACCAGAGTCACCAGATCTGGTTGAGGCCTAGAGGGGTACCAGAATCACCTGGTCCAGGTGACATCCAGATGGGGACCAGAGTCACCAGGTCAGAGGGAGGCCCAGAGAGGATCCCCAGTCATCATGTCCAGGTGAGGCTCAGGTGTGGAACAGAGTCACCAGGTACCTATGATGCCAAGGTGAGGACCAGAGTCACCAGATATGGGTGATGCGCAGGTAGGATCAGAGTCACCAGATCTAGGTGAGGCAAAGAAAGTGTCCACAGCAATCAGGTCCAGGTGGGTAACAAAGTCCCCAGGACTGGGTGAGGCTCAGATGGGGACCAGATTCACCAGGTCCAGGTGAGGCCCAGGTGGTGACCAGAGTTCCCGGGTCTGGGAGAGGACGAGGTAAGGACCAGATTTACCAGGTCCAAGAGGCCCACGGTGGGACCTGAGTCACCAGGTATGGGTGAGGCCCAGGTGGCCATCCCACTCACAAGGTCCAGGAGAGGCCAACCTGCATGCCAGAGTCACCAGATCCAGGTGACGCCCTAGTGGGGACCGGAGTCACCAGGTAAATGTGAGTCTACAAGAACACCACAGTCACCAGGTCCAGGTGTGGTTCATGTGTGAACGAGAGTCACCAGGTCCAGGTGAGACCCAGGTGGGGACCACAGTCACCAGGTCCAGATTGAGGCCTAGGTGGAGGGACCAGATTCATCAGGAGCAGTTGAGGCCAAAGTGTTGAGCAAAGTTATCATGTCCAGTTGAGACCTAGGTGGGGAACAGAGTAACCATGTCCCATTGATGCCAGTTGGGAAAAGAGTCACAAGGTCCGAGAGAGAGTCCACAGCAATCAGGTCCAGGTGGGGAACAAAGTCACCAGGACTGGGTGAGGCTCAGATGGGGACCAGAGTCACCAGATCCAGGTGAAGCCCAGGTGGGGAGCAGAGTCACTAGGTCCAGATGAGGCCCAGGTGAGGACCAGAGTTACATGGTACACGTGAGACCCTGATTGGGATCAGAGGCAACAGGTCCATGTGAGGCCGGCTTGGGGACATGGTCAACAGGTGTACGTGAGGCCCAGGTGTGGAACACAGTAACCAGGTCCTGGTGAGTCCCCGGTAGTGAGAAGAGTCACCACATCCAGGTGAGCTCCAGGTGGGGACCAGGATCACCAGGTAAAAGGGAGGCCCTTGAAAGAACGAGAGACAACAGTTCGAGTTCAGGCGCAGGTGGCAACCAGGGTCAGCAGGTCCAAGTCAGGCCAAAGTGAGGTTCACAGTCACTAGGGCACGGTGAGACCCAGACGGGGACCAGAGTCATCTGGTCCAGGTGAGGTCCAGTTGTGGAACACCGTCACCGGGTCCCAATTTTGCCCAGTTGAGGGACCATGGTCAACAGGGCCAGGTGAGGCCAAGATGGGGACCGGAGTCCCCAAATCCTGGCGAAGTCCAGGTGGGGACCACAGTCACCAGATCCAGGGTAGTCTCAGGTGCAGACCAGAATCACCAGGTCCAGGTGAGGTGCAGGTGGCAACCACACTCACCAGGAACCGGTGGGGGCCTGGTGAGGACCAGAGTCACGAGGTACATGCAACCTAGAAACACTGCAGCCACCAGGTCCACATGATGTCCATGTGGGAACGAGAATCACCAGTTACAGGTGAGGACCAGGTGGTGATCCGACTCACCATGTCCAGGTGAGACCCAGGTGGGAGCCAGTCTCACCATACCAGTGTGGCCAAGGTGAAGACTAGAGTTAATAGGTCCGGCTGGGTCACTGTTAGTGAACAGTGTCAATATCATGATGCTACACAGGTGGGTACCAGAGACCCAGGTCCTGGTGACCCCGAGATGGGACAGAGACCTAAGGTCCAGTTGAGGTCCCGATGGGAACCACAGTCACCATGTCAGGTGAGGCCATGCTTAGAATCAGAGTCACCAGTTCCAGGTGAGGCCCAGGTGGGAGCCAGAGTCACCTGGTACAGAAGAGGCCAACGTAAGGAACCAAAGTTACAAGGATCAGGCAGTCCCAGTGGGGAATAGAGTAACCATGTCCCCAATGATTTCCCAGGAAGAAAACAGATTGGCCCGGTCCAGATGAGGCGCAGTTTGGGAAGCATAATCACTAGGTCCCGGTGAGGCCCAGTTGAGGACCAGAGTCACCAGGTCAAGTTGAGGCCTAGAGGCGTACCAGATTCCCCTGGTCTAGGTGACATCCAGATGGGGACCAGACTCACCATGTCAGGGTGAGGCCCAGAGGGGATCCAGAGTCATCATGTCCAGGTGAGGCTCAGGTGTGGAACAGAGTATCCAGGTCATAATGATCCACAGGTGAGGACCAGAGTCACCAGATCTGGGTGAGGCCCAGTAAGGATCAGAGTCAGCAGTTCCAGGTGAGCCAAGTAGGAGTCCACAGCAATCAGGTCCAGGTGGGGAACAAAGTAACCAAGCCTGGGTGAGGCCCAGATGGGGACCAGATTCACCAGACCCAGCTGATTCCCAGGTGGTGACCAGAGTTAACAGTTCCGGGTGAGGACCAGGTAAGGACCAGATTCACCAGGTCCAGTGAGGCCCACGTGGGGCCTTTGTCACAGGTATGATTGAGGCCCAGGTGGCAAGCCACCCCACCAGGTTCCAGGTGAGGCCAACCTGCAGGCAATGCAGAGAAAGCGTGTCCGATGATGCCAGGTAGGGACCGAGTTACCAGGTCAGGTGAGGTCAACCTGCAGGCCATGCAGTGGAACCATGTCCCGATGATGCCATGTAGGGACAGAGTCACCAGTGTCACATGAGGCCCAGATGGAGGCATATTCACTAGGTCCAGGTGAGGTTCAGTTGAGGACCAGAGTCACCAGATCTGGTTGCGACCTAGAGGGGTACAAGATTTCACCAGGCCCAGGTGACATCCAGATGGGACCAGGGTCACGAGGTCAGGGTGAGGCCCAGAGAGGTTCCAGTGTCATCATGTCCAGGGAGGCTCAGGTGTGGATCGAGTCTCCAGGTACCAATGATGCCCAGGTGAGGACCAGAGTCACAAGGTCTGGGTGACGCTCAGACAGGATCAGAGTCACCAGTTCAGGTGAGGCCAATTATTAGTCCACAACAATCAGGTCCAGGTGGGGAACAAAGTCACCAGGACTGGGTGAGGCCCAGATGGGGGACCGATTCAACAGGTCCAGGTGATTCCCCAGGTGGTGACAATGGGTTACCAGTTCTGGGTGAGGACCACGGTAAGGACCAGATTCACCAGGTCCAAGTGAAGCCCACGTGGGACCTGTGTCACCGGTTATGGGGAGACCCAGGTGGCACCTCACTCACCGGTCCGGGGAGGCCAACCTGAAGTCCATGCAGAGGAACCGTTGTCCCGATTGATGGCCATGTAGGGACCAGAGTTACGAGGTACAGGTGAGGCCAACCTGCATGCAATGCAGTGGAACCATGTCCCGATTGATGCCCAGGTAGGAACAGGAGTCACCAGGTCCAAATGAGGCCCCGATGGAGCATATTCACTACGTCCAGGTGAGGCCGAGTGAGGACAGAGTCACCAGATCTGGTTGAGGCCTAGAGGGGTACCAGAATCCCCTGGTCCAGGTGACATCCTGATGGGGACGAGAGTCACCAAGGTCAGGGTGAGGCCCAGAGACGGTTCCACGAGTCATAAGTCCAGGTGAGGGTCAGCCTGTGGAACAGAGTCACCAGGTACCAATGATGCCCAGGGAGGCCCAGTAGTCACCAGATCTGGGTGATGCGCAGACTAGATTAAGAGTCACCAGTTCCAGGTGAGGCCAAGAAAGTGTCCACAGCAATCAGGTCCAGGTGGTGAACAAAGTCACCATGACTCGTTGAGGCCCAGAGGGGACCAGATTCACCAGGTCCAGGTGAGGTCAAGGTTGTGACCAGAGTCCCCGGGTCTGGCAGAGGACCAGGTAAGGACCAGATTCACCAGGTCCAAGTGAGGCCCACGAGGGACCTGAGTCACCAGGTATGGGGTGAGGCCCACATGGCAACCCCACTCACCAGGTCTAGGTGAGGCCAACCTGCAGGCCAGTGTCACCAGATCCAGGTGAGGCCCTAGTGGGGATCGGAGTCACCAGGTAAATGTGAGTCTACAAGAACACCACAAGGACCAGGTCCAGGTGTAGTTCATGTGGGAACGATAGTCACCAGGTCCAGGTGAGCCCCAGGGAGGGACCACAGTCACTGGGTCCAGATTGAGGCCTAGGTGGGGGGACCAGATTCATCAGGACCAGTTGAGGCCAAAGTGTGGAGCAAAGTTATCATGTCTAGGTGAGGCCCAGGTGGGGAACAGAGTAACCATGTCCCGTTGATGCCAGGTGGGAAAAGAGTCACAAGGTTCAGACGAGACCTAAGTGAGGAGTAGATTCAACAGGTACTGTTGAGATCCAGTTGAGGACCAGTGTCCCCAGCTCTGGGTTAGTCCCAGAGGGGGAACAGAGTCACCCGGTTCTGCTGATATCCAGATGGGGACCAGAGTCTCCATGTCATGGTGAGGCCCAGAGTGGATCCAGAGTCATCATGTCCAGGTGAGGCTCAGGTGTGGAACAGAGTATCCAGGTCATAATGGTTCACAGGTGAGGACCAGAGTCACCAGATCTGGGTGAGGCCCAGCTACGATCAGAGTCACCACTTCCAGGTGAGGCCAAGAAGGAGTCCACAGCAATCAGGTCCAGATTGACGCCTAGGTCGGGGGACAAGAGTCATCAGGACCAGTTGAGGCCAAAGTGTGGAGCAAAGTTATCATGTCCAGGTGAGGCCCATGTGGGGAACAGAGTAACCATGTCCCATTGATGCCAGGTGGGTAAAGACTCACAAGGTCCAGACGAGGCCTAAGTGAGGAGTAGATTAACCATGTCCTCTTTAGGCCCAGTTGAGGACCAGAGTCCCCAGCTCCGGGTGAGTCCCAGAGGGGGACCAGCGTCACCCGGTTCTGGTGATATCCAGGTGGGGACCAGAGTCAGCACGTCAGGGTGAGACCCAGAGTCGGACGAGAATCACTAGGTCCACTTGAGGCCCCGATGTGGAACTGAGAAACCAGGTCCCATGATGCCCATATGAGGACCTGAGTCACCAGTCCAGGTGAGGTCCCTGTGGGAACCAGTCACCTCGTCCTGGTGAGGCCCAGGTGGGACCACAGTCAACAGGTCCAGGTGAGGCCCAGGTATATAAGAGAGTATCCAGGTCCCAGTGATGCCCAGGTAAGGACCAGAGTCAACAGGTCCAGGAGAGGCCCAAATATGGATCAGAGTCATTGTGTTCCAGGTGAGGCCAGATGGAGACCACAGGAACCAGGTCCAGGAGGAGCCCATATGGGAACCGACCCACCAGATCCAGGTGAGGTCCAGGTGGGACCACAGTCACAAGGTCCAGGTGAGGCGCAGGTGGCAATAGGATTTACCAAGTCCAAGTGAGTGAGGACCGAGGTGGCGACCAGTCACCAGATCCAGGTGCGGACCAGCTAAGGACCAGATCACCAGGCCAAAGTGAAGCCCAATGGGTGACCAGAGTCACCAGGTAAGGGTGAGGCCCGAGGGGGAACCAGAGTAACCAGTTTAGTTTGGGGCCCAGATTGGGACCAGAGGTCCCTGGTCAAAGTGAGGCCCAGAGTGGAATAGAGTATCCAGGTCGCAATGAACCTGGTTGAGGACCAGAGTCACTCGCGCCATGCAGGCCCAGATGGGAACAGAATCACTAGGTCCTGGTGAGGCATAGAATAAGACCACAGTCAGCAATAACAGGTGAGCCCATTGTGGGTACCAGAGCCACTCTATCCAGCTGAGTCCCAGGTCCATGTGAGACCCACGTGAGGAGCAGATTCATCAGGTCTAATTGAGGCATAGCTAGGGACAAGAGTCACCAGGTCTGGGTGCGGACTAGGTGGGGCAAGATTCAGCAGTTCTGAGTGAGGTCAAGTGGGGATGAGAGACACCAGGTCCAGGTGAGGCCAAACGGAGGACCAGAGTCACCAGATCCAGGTGAGGTCCATGTTGGAAAGAGAGTCACCAGGTACAAGAGAGGTCCAGGTGGGGACCAGAGTCACCCGATCCAGGTGAACCCCAGGTGGGGACCAGACTCACTAGGTCCAGATGAGGCCCAGGTGAGGACCAGAGTTACCAGGTACAATGAGGCCCCGGTGGGGATCAGAGGCAACAGGTCCATGTGAGGCCAGCTTGGGGACTATGGTCAACAGGTCTACTTGAGGCCCACTTGTGGAACACCGTAAACAGGTCCAGGTAGTCTCTGGTTGTGACAAGTGTCACCACGTCCAGGTGAGGCCCAGTTGGGGACCAGGTTCACCAGGTCCAGGGGAGGCCCTTGAAAGAACCAGAGTGAACAGTTCGAGGTCAGGCAGGTTTCCACCTGGGTCATTAGTTCCAAGTCAGGCCAAAGGGGGTTCACAGTCACTAGGGCACGGTGAGACCCATAGGGGGACCAGAGTCACATGGTCTAGGTGAGGTCCAGTTGTGGAACACAGTCACCGGGTCCCAATTTTACCCAGTTGAGGACCATGGTCAACAGGCCAGGTGAGACACAGATGGGGATCGGAGTCCCCAATACAGGTGAAGCCAAGGTGGGGACCACTGCACCAGATCCAGGGTGGTAGTCTCAGGTGCAGACCAGAATCACCAGGTACAGGTGAGGTGCAGGTGGCAACCACACTCACCAGGTCCCGGTGAGGCCCTGGTGGGGACCAGAGTCACGAGGTACATGAGAAACTAGAAACACTGCAGCCACCAGGTGAACATGATATCCGTGCTGGAATGCGAATCACCAGTTACAGGTGAGGACCAGGTGGGGATCCGACTCACCATGTCCAGGTGAGAGCCAGGTTGGAACCAGTGTCACCATGTCCAGGTGTGGCCCAGGTGAAGACCGGAGTTAATAGGTCTGGCTGGGTCACTATTAGTGAACAGTGTAACCATATCCTGATGCTACCCAGGTGGGTACCGGAGATACCATGTCCTGGTGTGGCCCAGGTGGGACCAGAGACACGAGGTCCAGGTGAGGTCCGATGGGAACCACAGTCACCAGGTGTGGTGAGGCCATACTTAGGATCAGAGTCACCAGTTACAGTTGAGGCCCCAGTGGAGCCAGAGTCACCTGGTACAGAAGAGGCCAAAGTCAGGACCAGAGTTACCAGGATCAGGTATCCCTGTGTGGAATAGAGTAACCATGTCCCGATGATGCCCAGGTAGAACCAGAGTTACCAGGTCCAGATGAGGTGCAGGTGGGGAGCATATTCACTAGGTCCCGGTTAGGCCAATTTGAGGACCAGAGTCACCAGGTCTAGTTGAGGGCTAGAGGGGTACCAGATTCACCTGGTCTAGGTGACATCCAGATGGGGACCAGATCACCATGTCAGTCTGAGGCCCATAGGGGATCCAGAGTCATCAAATCCAGGTGAGGCTCACGTGTGGAGCAGTATCCAGGTCATAATGGTCCACAGGTGAGGACCAGAGTCACCAGATCTGGGTGGGGCCCAGTTAGGATCAGAGTCACCAGTTCCAGGTGAGGCCAAGAAAGAGTCCACAGGAATCAGGTCCAGGTGGGGAACAATGTCACCAGGACTGGATGACTCCCAGATGGGGACCAGAAACACCAGGCCCAGGTGATTCCCAGGTGGTTACCAGAGTACGAGTTCCGGGTGAGAACAAGGTAAGGACCAGATTCCCCAGGTCCAAGTGAGGCCCACGTGGGGACCTGTGTCACCAGGTATGGGTGAGGCACAGGTGACAACCCCACTCACCAGGTCCAGGTGATGCCAACCTGCAGGCCATGCAGAGGAACCATGTCCCCTTGATGCCCAGGTAGGGACTAGAGTTACGAGTTCCAGGTGATGCCAACCTGCAGGCCATGTGTGGAACCATGTCCGATGATGCCCAGGTAGGGACCAGAGTCACCAGGTCCAAATGAGGCCCAGATGGAGCATATTCACTAGGTCCAGGTGAGGCCCAGTTGAGGACCAGTGTCACCAGATCTGGTTGAGGCCTAGAGGGGTACCAGAATCCCCTGGTCCAGGTGACATCCAGATGGGGACGAGAGTCACCAGGTCATGGTGAGGCCCAGAGAGGTTCCAGAGTCATTATGTCCAGGTGAGGCTCAGCTGTGGAACAGAGTCACCAGGTACCAATGATGCCCAGGTGAGGACCAGAGTCACCAGATCTACGTGATGCGCAGATAGATTAGAGTCACCAGTTCCAGGTGAGGCCAAGAAAGTGTCCACAGCAATCAGGTCCAGGTGGTGAACAAAGTCACCATGACTGGCTGAGGCCCAGATGGGCCCCAGATTCACCAGGTCCAGGTGAGGTCGAGGTGGTGACCAGAGTCCCCGGGTCTGGCAGAGGACCAGGTAAGGACCAGATTCACCAGGTCCAAGTGAGGCCCACGTGAGGACCTGAGTCACCAGGTATGGGTGAGGCTCAGGTGGCAACCCCACTCACCAGGTCCAGGTGAGGCCAACCTGCAGGCCAGAGTCACCAGATCCAGGTGAGGCCCTAGTGGGGACCGGAGTCACCAGGTAAATGTGAGTCTACAAGAACAACACAGTCACCAGGTCCAGGTGTGGTTCATGTGGGAACGAGAGTCACCAGGTCCAGGTGAGATCCAGGTGGGGGACCACAGTCACCGGGTCCAGATTGAGGCCTAGGTTGGGGGACCAGAGTCATCAGGACCAGTTGAGGCAAAAGTGTGGAGCAAAGTTATCATGTCTAGGTGAGGCCCAGGTGGGGAACAGAGTAAACCATGTCCCGTTGATGCCAGGTGGGATAAGAGTCACAAGGTTCAGACGGGACCTAAGTGAGGAATAGATTCAACAGGTACTGTTGAGATCCAGTTGAGGACCAGTGTCCCCAGCTCTGGGTTAGTCCCAGGGGGGACCAGAGTCACCCGGTTCTGGTGATATCCAGATGGGACCAGAGTCACCACGTCAGGTGAGGCCCAGAGGGGGACAAGAGTCACTAGGTCCAGGTGAGGCCCCGATGTGGAACTGAAAAACCAGGTCCCATGATGCCGATATGAGGACCTGAGTCAACAGGTCCAGGTGAGGTCCCTGTGGGAACCCGTCACCTCGTCCAGGTGAGGCCCAGGTGGGACCACAGTCACCAGGTCCAGGTGAGCCCCAAGTATATAAGAGAGTATCCATGTCCCAATGATGCCCAGGTAAGGACCAGAGTCAACAGGCCCAGGAGAGGCCCAAATATGGATCAGAGTCATTGTGATCCAGGTGAGGCCAGATGGAGACCACAGGAACCAGGTCCAGGGGAGCCCCAAGTGGGAACCAGAGCAACCAGATCCAGGTGATGGTCAGGTGGGACCACAGTTACAAGGACCAGGTGAGGCGCAGGTGGCAACAGGATTCACCAAGTCCAGGTGAGGCCCAGTTGGCGACCAGTCACCATCCAGGTGCGGACCTGCTAAGGACCAGATTCACCAGGTTCAGGTGAAGCCCAAGTGGTGACCAGAGTCACCAGGTAAGGGTGAGGTTCAGAGGGGGAACCAGAGTAACCAGTTTAGTTTGAGGCCCAGAATGGGACCAGCGGTCCCTGGTCAAAGTGAGGTCCAGGTGTGGAATAGAGTATCCAGGTCCCAATGATGCCTGGGTGAGGACCAGAGTCACTAAGGCCATGCAGACCCAGATGGGGAACAGAATCACTAGGTCCTGGTGAGGCATACAATAAGACCACAGTCAGCAGTATCAGGTGAGCCCCTTGTGGGAACCAGAGCCACTCTTTCCAGCTGAGTCCCAGGTACATGTGAGGTCCACGTGAGGACCAGATTCATCAGGTCGAATTGAGGAATAGCTAGGGACAAGAGTCACCAGGTCTGGTGCGTAATAGGTGGGGCAAGATTCAGCAGTTCTGAGTTAGGTCAAAGTGGGCAAGAGAGACACCAAGTCAAGGAGAGGTCCAGATTGGGACCAGAGTCACCAGATCCAGGTGAAGTCCAGATGGGGACCAGAGTCTCCAGATCCAGGTGAAGCCCAGGTGGAGACCAGAGTCTCTAGGTCCAGATGAGGCCCAGGTGAGGACCAGAGTTACAAGGTACACGTGAGGCCCCGGTGGGTATCAGAGGCAACAGGTCCATGTGAGGCCGGCTTGGGGACCATGGTCAACAGGTCTACTTGAGGCCCAGGTGTGGAAACAGTAAGCAGGTCCAGGTGAGTCCCCAGTGGTGACAAGGGTCACCAGTCCAGGTGAGGGCCAGGTTCGGACCAGGATCACCAAGTACAGGGAAGCCCTTGAAAGAACCAAAGTCAACAGTTAGAGGTCAGGCGCAGGTTTCAACCAGGGTCAGCAGGTCTAAGTCAGGGGAAAGTGGGGTTCACAGTCACTAGGGCATGGTGAGACCAGAGGGGCACCAGAGTCACGTGGTCCAGGTGAGGTCCAGTTGTGGAACAGAGTCACCGCGTCCCAATTTTGCCCAGTTGAGGACCATGGTCAACAGGGCAAGGTGAGGCCCAGATGGGGACCGGAGTCCCCAAATCCAGGTGAAGCCCAGGTGGGGACCACAGTCACCAGATCTAGGGTAGTCTCAGGTGCAGACCAGAATCACCAGGACCAAGTGAGGTGCAGGTGTCAACCACACTCACCAGGTCCCGGTGAGGCCCTGTGGGGAGCAGAGTCACAAGGTACATGACAAACTAGAAAACACCGCAGCCACCAGGTCCACATGTTGTCCATTGGGATCGAGAATCAACAGTTATAGGTTAGGACCAGGTGGGTATCTGACTCACCATTTCCAGGTGAGACCCAGGTGGGAACGAGTGTCACCATGTCAAGGTGTGGCCCAGGTGAAGATCAGAGTTAATAGGTCCGGCTGGGTCACTGTTATTGAACAGTGTAACATATCCTGATGCTACCCAGGTGGGTAGCAAAGACACCAGGTCTGGTGAGGCCCAGGTGGGACCAGAGACTGAGGTCCAGGTGACCCGATGGGAACCACAGTCACCAGGTCAGGAGAGGCCATGCTTGGATCAGAGTCACCGTTACAGGTGAGGCCCAGGTGGAGCCAGAGTCACCTGGTACAGGAGAGGCCAAAGTCAGGACCAGAGATACCAGGATCAGGTCAGTCCCAGTGGGGAACGAGTAACATGTCCCGATGATGCCCAGGTAGACCCAGTGTCACAGGTCCAGATGAGGCGCAGGTGGGGAGCATATTCACTAGGTCTCGGTGACACCCAGTTGAGGACCAGTGTCAACCAGGTCTATTTGAGCCCTAGAGGGGAAAAGATTCACCTGGTCTAGGTGACATCCAGATGGGCACCAGAGTCACCAGTCAGGGTGAGGCCCAGAGAGGTTCCAGAGTCATCATGTCCAGGTGAGCCTAAGGTGTGGAAACAGAGTCACCAGGTACCAATAATGCCAGGTGAGGACCAGAGTCACCAGGTCTGGGAGACGCGCAGATAGGATCAGATTCACCAGTTCCTGGTGAGGCCAAGAAAGGTCCACAGCAATCAGATCCAGGTGGGAACAAAGTCACCAGGCCTGGGTTAGGCCCAGATTTGGACCAGATTCACCAGGTCCAGGTGAGGCCACAGGTGGTGACCAGAGTCCCCGGGTCTGGGAGAGGACCAGGTAAGGACCAGATTCACCAGGTCAAGAGGCACACGTGGGGACGAGTAGTCACCAGGATGGGTGAGGCCCAGGTGGCAACCCCACTCACCAGGTCCAGGTGAGGCCAACCTGCAGGCCAGAGTCACCAGATCCAGGTGAGGCCCTAGTGGGGACCGGAGTCACCAGTAAATGTTGAGTCTACAAGATCACCACAGTCACCAGGTCCAGGTGTGGTTCATGGGAACGAGAGTCCCCAGGTCCAGGTGAGACCAGTTGGGGACCACAGTCACCAGGGCAGATTGAGGCCTAGGTGGGGGGACCCGATGTCATCAGGATCAGTTGAGGCCAAAGTGTGGAGCAAAGTTATCATGTCCAGGGAGAGGCCCAAGTAGGCAACAGAGTAACCATGTCCATTGATGCCAGGTGGGAAAAGAGTCACAAGGTCCAGATGGGCCTAAGTGAGGAGTAGATTCACCAGGTCCTGTTGACGCCCAGTTGAGGACCAGTGTCCCCAGCTCCGGGTGAGTCACAGAGGGAGACCAGAGTCACCGGTTTGGTGACGTCCAGGTGTGGGGACCAGAGTCACCACGTCAGGGTGAGGCCCAGAGGGAGACGAGAATCATAGGTCCAGGTGAGGCCCCATGTGGAACTGAGAAACCTGGTCCCATGATGCCCATATGAGGACCTGAGTCACCAGGTCCAGTTGAGGTCCCTGTGGGAACCAGTCACCTCGTCCAGGTGAGGCCCAGGTGGGACCAGAGTCACCAGGTCCAGGTGAGGCCCAAGTATATAAGAGAGTATCCAGCTCCCAATGATTTCCAGGTAAGGACCAGAGTCCACAGGTCCAGGAGACGCCAAATATGTATCAGAGTCATTGTGTTACAGTGAGGCCAGATGGAGACCACAGGAACCAGGTCCAGGAGAGCCCCATATGGGAACCAGAGCCACCAGATCCAGGGTGAGATCCAGGTGGGGACCACAGTCACAAGGTCCAGGAGAGGGTACGTGCAACAGGATTCACCAAGTCCAGGTGAGGCCCAGGGTGGCGACCAGTCACCACATCCAGGTTCGGAGCAGCTAGGACCAGATTCACCAGCACAAGTGAAGCCCAAGGGTTGTCCCGAGTCACCGGTCCAGGAGAGGTCCAGGTGGGTACCAGAGTCACCAGATACATGTGAAGTCCAGGTGGCGACCGGAGTCACCATATCCAGGTGAAGCCCAGGTGGGGACCAGAGTCACTAGGTCCAGATGGCCCAGGTGAGGACCAGAGTTACCAAGTCACAGTGAGGCCCCCCCGGTGGGGATCAGAGCAACAGGTCCATGTGAGGCCGGCTTTGGGAATGGTCAACAGGTCTATTGAGGCCCAGGTGTGGAACACAGTAAGCAGTCCATGTGAGTCCCCAGTGGTGGGACAAGACTCACCACGTCCAGGTGAGGCCCGGTTTGTAGACCAGGATCACCAGTTACAGGGGAGGCCCTTGAAAGAACCAGAGTCAACAGTTCGAGGTTAGGCGCAGCTTCCAACCAGGGTCAGCAGGTCGAAGTC
>NW_023331167.1:0-44746 GCF_011100685.1 Canis lupus familiaris | reverse complement strand
CGATTCGATTCGTTTCGATTCTCTTTGATGTTCTTTGATTCGATCTTTTCAAAGATTTAATTCGATTCGATTCATTTCGATTCGAATGTTTCGATTCTATTCTTTTTAATTCGATTCTTTTTGATTCGATTCGATTCGATTTTTTTCTTTTCGCTTCTTTTCGATTCGATTCGATTCGCTCTTTCGTTTCGATTCTATTGTTTTGGATTCGATTTGATTCCTTTCGTTTCGATTAGATTCTCTTCGATTCGATTCTTTTCGATTCAGTTCTTTTCGATTCGGTTCGATTTGATTCTTCTCCATTCGATTCGATTCGATTCGATAAGATTCTTTTCGTTCGATTCAATTCTGTTCGATTCGATTCGATTCGATTCGATTATTTTCAGTTCGATTCTTTTCGTTTCGATTCGATTCTGCTCGATTCTTTCGATTTGATTCGATTCGTTCATTTGGATTCAATTTGTTTACATTTCGATTCGATTCTTTTCTATTCAGGTCGATTTCGATTCTTTTTGATTCAGTTCGATTCAATTCTTTTCAACTCATTCGATTCGGTTCGATTCTTTTCGATTCGATATGATTCGATTCGATTCAACTCAACTCGATTCTTTTCGATTCGATTTTTTTCGATTCGATTCCTTCAATTCGATTCGATTGGATTCTTTTCGTTTCAATTAGATTCTTTTCGATTTTTACTTGATTCGAATCTTATCAATTCGATTCGGTACTGTTCGATTCGATTCTATTCAATTCAATTCGATTGGAATCGATCTTTTCGATTCAATTCGATTCGATTCGATACGATTCTTTTCGATTGTATTCGATTCGATTCTTTTCGGTTCTCTTCGATTCGATTCTTTTCGATCAATTCGATATGATTCGATTCTTTTCGATTCCATTCGATTCTTTTCTATTCGATTCGATTCGATTATTTTCGATTCAATTCGGTTTGATTCGATTATTTTCAACTCAATTCGATCGACTCGTTCAATATTTTCGATTCGATTCGATTCGATTATTTTCGATTCGATAAGATTCTTCGATTCGATTATTTTCGATTCGATTTTTTTATTTTCAATTCAATTCATTTCGATGTTTTCGATTCGATTCAATGCGAATCAACTATTTTCTAGTAGATTCGCTTCAATTATTTTCTTTTTTTTTCTAAATTTTTATTTATTTATGATAGTCCAGAGAGAGAGAGAGAGCAGAGATAGGCAGAGGGAGAAGCAAGCTCCAAGCACCGGGAGCCCTATGTGGGATTTGATCCCGGGTCTCCAGGATCGCGCCCTGGGCCAAAGGCAGGCACTAAAACCGCTGCCCCTCCCAGGAATCCCCGCTTCAATTATTTTCGATTTGATTTGATTCGGTTTATTTCAATTCGATTCCATTTGATTATTTTCATTTCGTTCGTACGATTCGATTCTATTATTTTCGATTCGATTCGTTTCGTATCCATTCGAATCGTTTTGATTCCTTTCGGTTTTCGATTTGAATCGATTCTTTTCTTTTCGATTCGATTCTTTTCTATTCGGTTTGATTTTTTGATTTGAATCGACTCGATTCTTTTGATTCAAGTATATAAGATTCGATCCGATTCTTTTTTTGATTCAAATCGATACGATTCTTTTCGATTTGATTCGATTCGTTTTGATTCGACTCGATTCTTTTCGATTCAATTCTTTTCGATTCAATGAAATACGGTTCTATCTTTTCGATTCGATTTGATTTGATTCTTTTTTGATTCCATACGATTCGATTTGATTCTTTTCGATTTGATTCGATTCAACTCGATACTTTTCAAATCGATCATTTCGATCGATTCGATTCGATTCTTTTCATTTCGATTCGATTCTTTTCGATTTGATTCAATTCTTTTCATTCGATTCGATTCGATTCTTTTCGTTCGATTTGATTCTCTTCTATTTTATTGATTCGATTCATTTCATTAGATTCGATACTGTTCGATTCGATTCTTTTCGATTCAGGTCGATTGGAATCGATTCGATTCTTTCGGTTCTATTCGATTCGATTCGATACGATTCTCTTCGATTCGATTCTTTTCGGTCTGTTCGATTCGATTCTTTTCGATTCAGTTCGATTCGATTCTTTTGGACTCGATTCGATTCTTTGCGCTTTGATATGATGCGATTCGTTTCGACTTTTTCGATTCGTGTCGATTCGAATCTATTCGATTCTTTTCTATTCAATTCGATTCGATTGATTCTTTTCGATTCGATTCCATTCGATCTATTCTTTTCGTTCGATACGATTCGATTCGATTCTTTTTGATTCGATTTTTCGATTCGATTCTTTTCAATTTGATTCGATTCTTTTCAATTTGATTCTTTTCGATTCGATTCGATTCGCCTCTTGTCGTTTCGATTCGATTCTTTTTGATTCGATTCGATTCGATTCTTTTGTTTCGATTATCTCTTCGATTCGATTCTTTTCGATTCGATCGATTTGATACGATTCGCTTCTTTTCGATTCGATTCTTCTCGAATCGATTCAATTCAATTCGATTCTTTTCGATTTGATTCGATTCGATCATTTGGATTCCACTTGTTACATTTCGATTCGAATCTTTTCGATCGATTCGATTCAATTCTTTTGGATTTCATTGGATTGAGTTAGATAATTTTTGATTCGATTCGATTCTTTTACCCTAGCTTCGATTGATTCTACTCGATTCAATTCATTTCGATTCTTCTTGATTCAATTCTTTTCGATTCTTTTTGATTCGGTTTGATTGTTTTCGATTCCATTCGATTCTTTTCGATTCGATTTAATTGTTTTTGAATCCATTTGATTCGATTCGATTATTTTCGATTCGACTCGATTGGATTCGATTCGGTTCGATTATCGATTCGATTCAATTCCAATTATTTTTGATTCGACTCGATTTGATTATTTTTTATTCAATTCGATTCAATTATTTTCGATTCGATGCAATTCGATTCGATTCTTCTCATTTCAATTCAATTCGATTCTTTCGAATTCGATTCGATCGATTCTTTGTGTTTCGATTCGATCCTTTCGATTTGAGTCAATTCTTTTCAATTCGATTTGATATTCTTCGATTCAATTCTTTTCGATTCGATTCGATTCGATTCTTTTCCGATTCGATTCGATTCCATTCGATTCGATTCTTTTCGATTCAATACGATTCGATCGATTCTTTTCGATGCGAATCATTCGATTCCATTCTTTTTGATTCGATTCGATTCGATTCTTTTAGATTTGATTTGATACGATTCTTTTCAATTCGATTTGATTCAATTCGATTCGTTTCGATTCGTTTCGATTCTCTTTGATGTTTTTTGATTCGATCTTTTCAACCGATTTAATCGATTCGATTCATTTCGATTTGATTCGATTCGAATTTTTCGATTCTATTCTTTTCAATTCGATTCTTTTCGATTCGATTCGATTCGATTTTTTCTATTCGCTTCTTTTCGATTCGATTCGATTCGCCTCTTTTCGTTTCGATTCTATTCTTTTGGATTCGATTTGATTCTTTCGTTTCGATTAGATTCTCTTCGATTCGATTCTTTCGATTCAGTTCTTTTCGATTCGTTCGATTTGATTCTTCTCATTCGATTCGATTCGATTCGATAAGATTCTTTTCGTTCGATTCAATTCTATTCGATTCTATTATCGATTCGATTCGATTATTTTCAGTTCGATTCTTTTCGTTTCGATTCGATTCTGCTCGATTCTTTCGATTTGATTCGATTCGATCATTTGGATTCAATTGTTACATTTCGATTCGATTCTTTTCTATTCAGTTCGATTCGATTCTTTTTGATTCAGTTCGATTCGATTCTTTTCAATTCGATTCGATTCTTTTCGATTGATTCAATTCTTTCAATTCGATTCGATTCGATTCTTTTCGTTTCGATTTTTCAATTCGATTCCTTTCAATTCGATCGATTGGATTCTTTTCGTTTCAATTAGATTCTTTTCGATTTTATTTTTGATTCGAATCTATCATTCGATTCGGTACTGTTCGATTCGATTCTTTTCGATTCAGTTCGATTCGATTCTTTTTGATTCGATTCGATTCTTTTCGCTTTGATATGATTCGATTCGTTTCGACTTTTTTCGATTCGTGTCGATTCGAATCTATTCGATTCTTTTCTATTCAATTCGATTCGATTGATTCTTTTCGATTCGATTCCATTCGATTCTATTCTTTTCAATTCGATTCGATTCTTTTCGATTCGATTCGATTCTTTTTGATTCGATTTTTTTCGATTCGATTCTTTTCAATTTGATTCGATTCTTTTCAATTTGATTCTTTTCGATTCGATTCGATTCGCCTCTTGTCGTTTCGATTCGATTCTTTTGATTCGATTCGATTCGATTCTTTTTGTTTCGATTATATTCTCTTCGATTCGATTCTTTTCGATTCGATTCGATTCTTTTCGATTCGATTCTTCTCGAATCGATTCAATTCAATTCGATTTTTTCGATTCGATTCTTTTCAATTTGATTCGATTCTTTTCAAATTTGATTCTTTTCGATTCGATTCGATTCGCCTCTTGTCGTTTCGATTCGAATCTTTTCGATTTGATTCGATTCGATCATTTGGATTCCCTTGTTACATTTCGATTCGAATCTTTTCGATTCGATTCGATTCAATTCTTTTGGATTTCCTTGGATTGATTTAGATAATTTTTATTCGATTCGATTTTTTACCCTAGCTTGATGTGATTCTACTCGATTCAATTCATTTCGATTCTTCTTGATTCAATTCTTTTCGATTCTTTTGATTCGGTTTGATTCTTTTCGATTCCATTCGATTCTTTTCGATTCGATTTAATTGTTTTGAATCCATTTGATTCGATTCGATTATTTTCGATTCGACTCGATTGGATTCGATTCGGTTCGATTATCGATTCGATTCAATTCCAATTATTTTTGATTCGACTCGATTTGATTATTTTTATTCAATTATTCAATTATTTTCGATTCGATGCAATTCGATTCGATTCTTCTCATTTCAATTCAATTCGATTCTTTCGAATTCGATTCGATTCGATTCTTTGTGTTTCGATTCGATTCTTTTCGATTTGAGTCAATTCTTTTCAATTCGATTTGATATTCTTCGATTCGATTCTTTTCGATTCGATTCTTTCGATTCGATTCTTCTCGAATCGATTCAATTCAATTCGATTTTTTCGATTCGATTCTTTTCATTTGATTCGATTCTTTTCATTTGATTCTTTTCGATTCGATTCGATTCGCCTCTTGTCGTTTCGATTCGATCTTTTCGATTTGATTCGATTCGATCATTTGGATTCCACTTGTTACATTTCGATTCGAATCTTTTCGATTCGATTCGATTCAATTCTTTGGATTTCATTGGATTGATTTAGATAATTTTTGATTCGATTCGATTTTTTACCCTAGCTTCGATGTGATTCTACTCGATTCAATTCATTTCGATTCTTCTTGATTCAATTCTTTTCGATTCTTTTTGATTCGGTTTTGATTCTTTTCGATTCCATTCGATTCTTTTCGATTCGATTTAATTGTTTTTGAATCCATTTGATTCGATTCGATTATTTTCGATTCGACTCGATTGGATTCGATTCGGTTCGATTATCGATTCGATTCAATTCCAATTATTTTTGATTCGACTCGATTTGATTATTTTTATTCAATTCGATTCAATTATTTTCGATTCGATGCAATTCGATTCGATTCTTCTATTTCAATTCAATTCGATTCTTTCGAATTCGATTCGATTCGATTCTTTGTGTTTCGATTCGATCTTTTCGATTTGAGTCAATTCTTTTCAATTCGATTTGATATTCTCGATTCGATTCTTTTCGATTCGATTCTTTTCGATTCGATTCGTTTCGATTCGATTCTTCGATTCGATTCGATTCTTTTCGATTCAATACGATTCGATCGATTCTTTTCAATGCGAATCAATTCGATTCCATTCTTTTATTCGATTCGATTCGATTCGATTTTTTTTTTTTTTTTATTTTTATTATTTATGATAGTCACAGAGAGAAAGAGAGAGAGGGGCAGAGACATAGGCAGTGGGGAAGCAGGCTCCATGCACCGGGAGCCCGACATGGGATTCGATCCCGGGTCTCCAGGATCGCGCCCTGGGCCAAAGGCAGGCGGTAAACCGCTGCACCACCCAGGGATCCCGATTCGATTCTTTTAGATTTGATTTGATACGATTCTTTTCAA
Organism: Canis lupus familiaris; assembly: GCF_011100685.1. Lineage (NCBI taxonomy): Eukaryota > Metazoa > Chordata > Mammalia > Carnivora > Canidae > Canis > Canis lupus. The sequence goes on along the minus strand of NW_023331167.1, from coordinate 38,530 downwards.
TTCGATTTGATTCGATTCGTTTCGATTCTCTTTGATGTTTTTTGATTCGATCTTTTCAACCGATTTAATTCGATTCGATTCATTTCGATTCGAATGTTTCGATTCCATTCTTTTAATTCGATTCTTTTCGATTCGATTCGATTCGATTTTTTCTTTTCGCTTCTTTTCGATTCGATTCGATTCGCCTCTTTTTCGTTTCGATTGTTTTTGGATTCGATTTGATTCCTTTCGTTTCGATTAGATTCTCTTCGATTCGATTCTTTTCGATTCAGTTCTTTTCGATTCGGTTCGATTTGATTCTTCTCCATTCGATTCGATTCGATAAGATTCTTTTCGTTCGATTCAATTCTGTTCGATTCTATTCGATTCGATTCGATTCGATATTTTCAGTTCGATTCTTTTCGTTTCGATTCGATTCTGCTCGATTCTTTTCGATTTGATTCGATTCGATCATTTGGATTCAATTTGTTACATTTCGATTCGATTCTTTTCTATTCAGGTCGATTCGATTCTTTTTGATTCAGTTCGATTCAATTCTTTTCAACTCAATTCGATTCGGTTCGATTCTTTTCGATTCGATATGATTCGATTCGATTCAACTCAACTCGATTCTTTTCGATTCGATTTTTTCGATTCGATTCCTTTCAATTCGATTCGATTGGATTCTTTTCGTTTCAATTAGATTCTTTTCGATTTTACTTGATTCGAATCTTATCAATTCGATTCGGTACTGTTCGATTCGATTCTATTCAATTCAATTCGATTGGAATCGATTCTTTTCGATTTAATTCGATTCGATTCGATACGATTCTTTTCGATTGTATTCGATTCGATTCTTTTCGGTTCTCTTCGATTCGATTCTTTTCGATTCAATTCGATATGATTCGATTCTTTTCGATTCCATTCGATTCTTTTCTATTCGATTCGATTCGATTATTTTCGATTCAATTCGGTTTGATTCGATTATTTTCAACTCAATTCGATCGACTCGGTTCAATTATTTTCGATTCGATTCGATTCGATTATTTTCGATTCGATAAGATTACTTTCGATTCGATTATTTTCGATTCGATTTCATTATTTTCAATTCAATTCATTTCGATGTTTTTCGATTCGATTCAATGCGAATCAACTATTTTCTATTAGATTCGCTTCAATTATTTTCTTTTTTTTTCTAAATTTTTTATTTATTTATGATAGTCACAGAGAGAGAGAGAGAGGCAGAGATAGGCAGAGGGAAGCAAGCTCCAAGCACCGGGAGCCCTATGTGGGATTTGATCCCGGGTCTCCAGGATCGCGCCCTGGGCCAAAGGCAGGCACTAAACCGCTGCCCCTCCCAGGAATCCCCGCTTCAATTATTTCGATTTGATTTGATTCGGTTATTTTCAATTCGATTCCATTTGATTATTTTCATTTCGGTTCGGTACGATTCGATTCTATTATTTTCGATTCGATTCGTTTCGTATCCATTCGAATCGTTTTGATTCCTTTCGGTTTTCGATTTGAATCGATTCTTTCTTTTCGATTCGATTCTTTTCTATTCGGTTTGATTTTTTTGATTTGAATCGACTCGATTCTTTTTGATTCAAGTATATAAGATTCGATCCGATTCTTTTCGATTCAAATCGATACGATTCTTTTCGATTTGATTCGATTCGTTTTGATTCGACTCGATTCTTTTCGATTCAATTCTTTTCGATTCAATGAAATACGGTTCTATTCTTTTCGATTCGATTTGATTTGATTCTTTTGATTCCATACGATTCGATTTGATTCTTTTCGATTTGATTCGATTCAACTCGATACTTTTCAAATCGATCATTTCGATCGATTCGATTCGATTCTTTTCATTTCGATTCGATTCTTTTCGATTTGATTCAATTCTTTTCAATTCGATTCGATTCGATTCTTTTCGTTTCGATTTGATTCTCTTCTATTTTATTTGATTCGATTCATTTCAATTAGATTCGATACTGTTCGATTCGATTCTTTTCGATTCAGGTCGATTGGAATCGATTCGATTCTTTCGGTTCTATTCGATTCGATTCGATACGATTCTCTTCGATTCGATTCTTTTCGGTCTGTTCGATTCGATTCTTTTCGATTCAGTTCGATTCGATTCTTTTGGACTCGATTCGATTCTTTGCGCTTTGATATGATTCGATTCGTTTCGACTTTTTTCGATTCGTGTCGATTCGAATCTATTCGATTCTTTTCTATTCAATTCGATTCGATTGATTCTTTTCGATTCGATTCCATTCGATTCTATTCTTTTCGATTCTTTTCGATTCGATACGATTCGATTCGATTCTTTTTGATTCGATTTTTTCGATTCGATTCTTTTCAATTTGATTCGATTCTTTTCAATTTGATTCTTTTCGATTCGATTCGATTCGCCTCTTGTCGTTTCGATTCGATTCTTTTTGATTCGATTCGATTCGATTCTTTTTGTTTCGATTATATTCTCTTCGATTCGATTCTTTTCGATTCGATTCGATTTGATACGATTCGCTTCTTTCGATTCGATTCTTCTCGAATCGATTCAATTCAATTCGATTCTTTTCGATTCGATTCTTTTCGATTTGATTCGATTCGATCATTTGGATTCCACTTGTTACATTTCGATTCGAATCTTTTCGATTCGATTCGATTCAATTCTTTGGTTTCATTGGATTGAGTTAGATAATTTTTGATTCGATTCGATTCTTTTACCCTAGCTTCGATGTGATCTACTCGATTCAATTCATTTCGATTCTTCTTGATTCAATTCTTTTCGATTCTTTTGATTCGGTTTGATTCTTTTCGATTCCATTCGATTCTTTTCGATTCGATTTAATTGTTTTTGAATCCATTTGATTCGATTCGATTATTTTCGATTCGACTCGATTGGATTCGATTCGGTTCGATTATCGATTCGATTCAATTCCAATTATTTTTGATTCGACTCGATTTGATTATTTTTTATTCAATTCGATCAATTATTTTCGATTCGATGCAATTCGATTCGATCTTCTCATTTCAATTCAATTCGATTCTTTCGAATTCGATTCGATTCGATTCTTTGTGTTTCGATTCGATCCTTTTCGATTTGAGTCAATTCTTTTCAATTCGATTTGATATATTCTTCGATTCAATTCTTTTCGATTCGATTCGATTCGATTCTTTTCGATTCGATTCGATTCCATTCGATTCGATTCTTTTCGATTCAATACGATTCGATCGATTCTTTTCGATGCGAATCAATTCGATTCCATTCTTTTGATCGATTCGATTCGCATTCTTTTAGATTTGATTTGATACGATTCTTTTCAATTCGATTTGATTCGATTCGATTCGTTTTCGATTCGTTTCGATTCTTCTTTGATGTTTTTTGATTCGATCTTTTCAAACCGATTTAATTCGATTCGATTCATTTCGATTTGATTCGATTCGAATTTTTCGATTCTATTCTTTTCAATTCGATTCTTTTTCGATTCGATTCGATTCGATTTTTTTCTATTCGCTTCTTTTCGATTCGATTCGATTCGCCTCTTTCGTTTCGATTCTATTCTTTTGGATTCGATTTGATTCTTTTCGTTTCGATTAGATTCTCTTCGATTCGATTCTTTTCGATTCAGTTCTTTTCGATTCGGTTCGATTTGATTCTTCTCCATTCGATTCGATTCGATTCTTTTCGATTCGATTCGATAAGATTCTTTTCGTTCGATTCAATTCTATTCGATTCTATTCGATTCGATTCGATTCGATTATTTTCAGTTCGATTCTTTTCGTTTCGATTCGATTCTGCTCGATTCTTTTCGATTTGATTCGATTCGATCATTTGGATTCAATTTGTTACATTTCGATTCGATTCTTTTCTATTCAGTTCGATTCGATTCTTTTTGATTCAGTTCGATTCGATTCTTTTCAATTCGATTCGATTCTTTTCGATTTGATTCAATTCTTTTCAATTCGATTCGATTCGATTCTTTCGTTTCGATTTTTTCAATTCGATTTCCTTTCAATTCGATTCGATTGGATTCTTTTCGTTTCAATTAGATTCTTTTCGATTTTTATTTGATTCGAATCTTATCAATTCGATTCGGTACTGTTCGATTCGATTCTTTTTCGATTCAGTTCGATTCGATTCTTTTTGATTCGATTCGATTCTTTTCGCTTTGATATGATTCGATTCGTTTCGACTTTTTTCGATTCGTGTCGATTCGAATCTATTCGATTCTTTTCTATTCAATTCGATTCGATTGATTCTTTTCGATTCGATTCCATTCGATTCTATTCTTTTCAATTCGATTCGATTCTTTTCGATTCGATTCGATTCTTTTTGATTCGATTTTTTCGATTCGATTCTTTTCAATTCGATTCGATTCTTTTCAATTTGATTCTTTTTCGATTCGATTCGATTCGCCTCTTGTTTCGATTCGATTCTTTTTGATTCGCATTCGATTCGATTCTTTTTGTTTCGATTATATTTCTCTTCGATTCGATTCTTTTCGATTCGATTCGATTCTTTTCGATTCGATTCTTCTCGAATCGATTCAATTCAATTCGATTCTTTTCGATTCGATTCTTTTCGATTTGATTCGATTCGATCATTTGGATTCCACTTGTTACATTTCGATTCGAATCTTTTCGATTCGATTCGATTCAATTCTTTTGGATTCATTGGATTGATTTAGATAATTTTTGATTCGATTCGATTCTTTTAACCCTAGCTTCGATGTGATTCTACTCGATTCAATTCATTTCGATTCTCTTGATTCAATTCTTTTTCGATTCTTTTGATTCGGTTTGATTCTTTTCGATTCCATTCGATTCTTTTCGATTCGATTTAATGTTTTTGAATCCATTTGATTCGATTCGATTATTTTCGATTCGACTCGATTGGATTCGATTCGGTTCGATTATCGATTCGATTCAATTCAATTATTTTTGATTCGACTCGATTTGATTATTTTTTATTCAATTCGATTCAATTATTTTCGATTCGATTGCAATTCGATTCGATTCTTCTCATTTCAATTCAATTCGATTCTTTCGAATTCGATTCGATTCGATTCTTTGTGTTTCGATTCGATTCTTTTCGATTTAAGTCAATTCGTTTCAATTCGATTTGATATTCTTCGATTCGATTCTTTTCGATTCGATTCTTTTCGATTCGATTCGTTTTCGATTCGATTCTTCGATTCGATTCGATTCGATTCTTTTCGATTCAATACGATTCGATCGATTCTTTTCAATGCGAATCAATTCGATTCCATTCTTTTTGATTCGATTCGATTCGATTCGATTATTTTTATTTATTTTTTTTTATTTTTACTTATTTATGATAGTCACAGAGAGAAAGAGAGAGAGGGGCAGAGACATAGGCAGTGGGAGAAGCAGGCTCCATGCACCGGGAGCCCGACATGGGATTCGATCCCGGGTCTCCAGGATCGCGCCCTGGGCCAAAGGCAGGCGGTAAACCGCTGCACCACCCAGGGATCCCGATTCGATTCTTTTAGATTTGATTTGATACGATTCTTTTCAATTCGATTTGATTTCGATTCGTTTCGATTCTCTTTGATGTTTTTGATTCGATCTTTTCAACCGATTTAATTCGATTCGATTCATTTCGATTCGAATGTTTCGATTCTATTCTTTTTAATTCGATTCTTTTCGATTCGATTCGATTCGATTTTTTTCTTTTCGCTTCTTTTCGATTCGATTCGATTCGCCTCTTTTCGTTTCGATTCTATTGTTTTGGATTCGATTTGATTCCTTTCGTTTCGATTAGATTCTCTTCGATTCGATTCTTTTCGATTCAGTTCTTTTCGATTCGGTTCGATTTGATTCTTCTCCATTCGATTCGATTCGATTCGATAAGATTCTTTTCGTTCGATTCAATTCTGTTCGATTCGATTCGATTCGATTCGATTCGATTATTTTCAGTTCGATTCTTTTCGTTTCGATTCGATTCTGCTCGATTCTTTTCGATTTGATTCGATTCGATCATTTGGATTCAATTTGTTACATTTCGATTCGATTCTTTTCTATTCAGGTCGATTCGATTCTTTTTGATTCAGTTCGATTCAATTCTTTTCAACTCAATTCGATTCGGTTCGATTCTTTTCGATTCGATATGATTCGATTCGATTCAACTCAACTCGATTCTTTTCGATTCGATTTTTTCGATTCGATTCCTTTCAATTCGATTCGATTGGATTCTTTTCGTTTCAATTAGATTCTTTTCGATTTTACTTGATTCGAATCTTATCAATTCGATTCGGTACTGTTCGATTCGATTCTATTCAATTCAATTCGATTGGAATCGATTCTTTTCGATTCAATTCGATTCGATTCGATACGATTCTTTTCGATTGTATTCGATTCGATTCTTTTCGGTTCTCTTCGATTCGATTCTTTTCGATTCAATTCGATATGATTCGATTCTTTTCGATTCCATTCGATTCTTTTCTATTCGATTCGATTCGATTATTTTCGATTCAATTCGGTTTGATTCGATTATTTTCAACTCAATTCGATCGACTCGGTTCAATTATTTTCGATTCGATTCGATTCGATTATTTTCGATTCGATAAGATTACTTTCGATTCGATTATTTTCGATTCGATTTCATTATTTTCAATTCAATTCATTTCGATGTTTTTCGATTCGATTCAATGCGAATCAACTATTTTCTATTAGATTCGCTTCAATTATTTTCTTTTTTTTTCTAAATTTTTTATTTATTTATGATAGTCACAGAGAGAGAGAGAGAGGCAGAGATAGGCAGAGGGAGAAGCAAGCTCCAAGCACCGGGAGCCCTATGTGGGATTTGATCCCGGGTCTCCAGGATCGCGCCCTGGGCCAAAGGCAGGCACTAAACCGCTGCCCCTCCCAGGAATCCCCGCTTCAATTATTTTCGATTTGATTTGATTCGGTTATTTTCAATTCGATTCCATTTGATTATTTTCATTTCGGTTCGGTACGATTCGATTCTATTATTTTCGATTCGATTCGTTTCGTATCCATTCGAATCGTTTTGATTCCTTTCGGTTTTCGATTTGAATCGATTCTTTTCTTTTCGATTCGATTCTTTCTATTCGGTTTGATTTTTTTGATTTGAATCGACTCGATTCTTTTTGATTCAAGTATATAAGATTCGATCCGATTCTTTTCGATTCAAATCGATACGATTCTTTTCGATTTGATTCGATTCGTTTTGATTCGACTCGATTCTTTTCGATTCAATTCTTTTCGATTCAATGAAATACGGTTCTATTCTTTTCGATTCGATTTGATTTGATTCTTTTTGATTCCATACGATTCGATTTGATTCTTTTCGATTTGATTCGATTCAACTCGATACTTTTCAAATCGATCATTTCGATCGATTCGATTCGATTCTTTTCATTTCGATTCGATTCTTTTCGATTTGATTCAATTCTTTTCAATTCGATTCGATTCGATTCTTTTCGTTTCGATTTGATTCTCTTCTATTTTATTTGATTCGATTCATTTCAATTAGATTCGATACTGTTCGATTCGATTCTTTTCGATTCAGGTCGATTGGAATCGATTCGATTCTTTCGGTTCTATTCGATTCGATTCGATACGATTCTCTTCGATTCGATTCTTTTCGGTCTGTTCGATTCGATTCTTTTCGATTCAGTTCGATTCGATTCTTTTGGACTCGATTCGATTCTTTGCGCTTTGATATGATTCGATTCGTTTCGACTTTTTTCGATTCGTGTCGATTCGAATCTATTCGATTCTTTTCTATTCAATTCGATTCGATTGATTCTTTTCGATTCGATTCCATTCGATTCTATTCTTTTCGATTCTTTTCGATTCGATACGATTCGATTCGATTCTTTTTGATTCGATTTTTTCGATTCGATTCTTTTCAATTTGATTCGATTCTTTTCAATTTGATTCTTTTCGATTCGATTCGATTCGCCTCTTGTCGTTTCGATTCGATTCTTTTTGATTCGATTCGATTCGATTCTTTTTGTTTCGATTATATTCTCTTCGATTCGATTCTTTCGATTCGATTCGATTTGATACGATTCGCTTCTTTTCGATTCGATTCTTCTCGAATCGATTCAATTCAATTCGATTCTTTTCGATTCGATTCTTTTCGATTTGATTCGATTCGATCATTTGGATTCCACTTGTTACATTTCGATTCGAATCTTTTCGATTCGATTCGATTCAATTCTTTTGGATTTCATTGGATTGAGTTAGATAATTTTTGATTCGATTCGATTCTTTTACCCTAGCTTCGATGTGATTCTACTCGATTCAATTCATTTCGATTCTTCTTGATTCAATTCTTTTCGATTCTTTTTGATTCGGTTTGATTCTTTTCGATTCCATTCGATTCTTTTCGATTCGATTTAATTGTTTTTGAATCCATTTGATTCGATTCGATTATTTTCGATTCGACTCGATTGGATTCGATTCGGTTCGATTATCGATTCGATTCAATTCCAATTATTTTTGATTCGACTCGATTTGATTATTTTTTATTCAATTCGATTCAATTATTTTCGATTCGATGCAATTCGATTCGATTCTTCTCATTTCAATTCAATTCGATTCTTTCGAATTCGATTCGATTCGATTCTTTGTGTTTCGATTCGATCCTTTTCGATTTGAGTCAATTCTTTTCAATTCGATTTGATATTCTTCGATTCAATTCTTTTCGATTCGATTCGATTCGATTCTTTTCGATTCGATTCGATTCCATTCGATTCGATTCTTTTCGATTCAATACGATTCGATCGATTCTTTCGATGCGAATCAATTCGATTCCATTCTTTTTGATTCGATTCGATTCGATTCTTTTAGATTTGATTTGATACGATTCTTTTCAATTCGATTTGATTCAATTCGATTCGTTTCGATTCGTTTCGATTCTCTTTGATGTTTTTTGATTCGATCTTTTCAACCGATTTAATTCGATTCGATTCATTTCGATTTGATTCGATTCGAATTTTTCGATTCTATTCTTTTCAATTCGATTCTTTTCGATTCGATTCGATTCGATTTTTTTCTATTCGCTTCTTTTCGATTCGATTCGATTCGCCTCTTTTCGTTTCGATTCTATTCTTTTGGATTCGATTTGATTCTTTTCGTTTCGATTAGATTCTCTTCGATTCGATTCTTTTCGATTCAGTTCTTTTCGATTCGGTTCGATTTGATTCTTCTCCATTCGATTCGATTCGATTCTTTTCGATTCGATTCGATAAGATTCTTTTCGTTCGATTCAATTCTATTCGATTCTATTCGATTCGATTCGATTCGATTATTTTCAGTTCGATTCTTTTCGTTTCGATTCGATTCTGCTCGATTCTTTTCGATTTGATTCGATTCGATCATTTGGATTCAATTTGTTACATTTCGATTCGATTCTTTTCTATTCAGTTCGATTCGATTCTTTTTGATTCAGTTCGATTCGATTCTTTTCAATTCGATTCGATTCTTTTCGATTTGATTCAATTCTTTTCAATTCGATTCGATTCGATTCTTTTCGTTTCGATTTTTTCAATTCGATTCCTTTCAATTCGATTCGATTGGATTCTTTTCGTTTCAATTAGATTCTTTTCGATTTTATTTGATTCGAATCTTATCAATTCGATTCGGTACTGTTCGATTCGATTCTTTTCGATTCAGTTCGATTCGATTCTTTTTGATTCGATTCGATTCTTTTCGCTTTGATATGATTCGATTCGTTTCGACTTTTTTCGATTCGTGTCGATTCGAATCTATTCGATTCTTTTCTATTCAATTCGATTCGATTGATTCTTTTCGATTCGATTCCATTCGATTCTATTCTTTTCAATTCGATTCGATTCTTTTCGATTCGATTCGATTCTTTTTGATTCGATTTTTTCGATTCGATTCTTTTCAATTTGATTCGATTCTTTTCAATTTGATTCTTTTCGATTCGATTCGATTCGCCTCTTGTCGTTTCGATTCGATTCTTTTTGATTCGATTCGATTCGATTCTTTTTGTTTCGATTATATTCTCTTCGATTCGATTCTTTTCGATTCGATTCGCTTCTTTTCGATTCGATTCTTCTCGAATCGATTCAATTCAATTCGATTCTTTTCGATTCGATTCTTTTCGATTTGATTCGATTCGATCATTTGGATTCCACTTGTTACATTTCGATTCGAATCTTTTCGATTCGATTCGATTCAATTCTTTTGGATTTCATTGGATTGATTTAGATAATTTTTGATTCGATTCGATTCTTTTACCCTAGCTTCGATGTGATTCTACTCGATTCAATTCATTTCGATTCTTCTTGATTCAATTCTTTTCGATTCTTTTTGATTCGGTTTGATTCTTTTCGATTCCATTCGATTCTTTTCGATTCGATTTAATTGTTTTTGAATCCATTTGATTCGATTCGATTATTTTCGATTCGACTCGATTGGATTCGATTCGGTTCGATTATCGATTCGATTCAATTCCAATTATTTTTGATTCGACTCGATTTGATTATTTTTTATTCAATTCGATTCAATTATTTTCGATTCGATGCAATTCGATTCGATTCTTCTCATTTCAATTCAATTCGATTCTTTCGAATTCGATTCGATTCGATTCTTTGTGTTTCGATTCGATTCTTTTCGATTTGAGTCAATTCTTTTCAATTCGATTTGATATTCTTCGATTCGATTCTTTTCGATTTGATTCTTTTCTATTCGATTCGTTTCGTTTCGATTCTTCGATTCGATTCGATTCGATTCTTTTCGATTCAATACGATTCGATCGATTCTTTTCAATGCGAATCAATTCGATTCCATTCTTTTTGATTCGATTCGATTCGATTCGATTATTTTTATTTATTTTTTTTTATTTTTATTTATTTATGATAGTCACAGAGAGAAAGAGAGAGAGGGGCAGAGACATAGGCAGTGGGAGAAGCAGGCTCCATGCACCGGGAGCCCGACATGGGATTCGATCCCGGGTCTCCAGGATCGCGCCCTGGGCCAAAGGCAGGCGGTAAACCGCTGCACCACCCAGGGATCCCGATTCGATTCTTTTAGATTTGATTTGATACGATTCTTTTCAATTCGATTTGATTCGATTCGATTCGTTTCGATTCTCTTTGATGTTTTTTGATTCGATCTTTTCAACCGATTTAATTCGATTCGATTCATTTCGATTCGAATGTTTCGATTCTATTCTTTTTAATTCGATTCTTTTCGATTCGATTCGATTCGATTTTTTTCTTTTCGCTTCTTTTCGATTCGATTCGATTCGCCTCTTTTCGTTTCGATTCTATTGTTTTGGATTCGATTTGATTCCTTTCGTTTCGATTAGATTCTCTTCGATTCGATTCTTTTCGATTCAGTTCTTTTCGATTCGGTTCGATTTGATTCTTCTCCATTCGATTCGATTCGATTCGATAAGATTCTTTTCGTTCGATTCAATTCTGTTCGATTCGATTCGATTCGATTCGATTCGATTATTTTCAGTTCGATTCTTTTCGTTTCGATTCGATTCTGCTCGATTCTTTTCGATTTGATTCGATTCGATCATTTGGATTCAATTTGTTACATTTCGATTCGATTCTTTTCTATTCAGGTCGATTCGATTCTTTTTGATTCAGTTCGATTCAATTCTTTTCAACTCAATTCGATTCGGTTCGATTCTTTTCGATTCGATATGATTCGATTCGATTCAACTCAACTCGATTCTTTTCGATTCGATTTTTTCGATTCGATTCCTTTCAATTCGATTCGATTGGATTCTTTTCGTTTCAATTAGATTCTTTTCGATTTTACTTGATTCGAATCTTATCAATTCGATTCGGTACTGTTCGATTCGATTCTATTCAATTCAATTCGATTGGAATCGATTCTTTTCGATTCAATTCGATTCGATTCGATACGATTCTTTTCGATTGTATTCGATTCGATTCTTTTCGGTTCTCTTCGATTCGATTCTTTTCGATTCAATTCGATATGATTCGATTCTTTTCGATTCCATTCGATTCTTTTCTATTCGATTCGATTCGATTATTTTCGATTCAATTCGGTTTGATTCGATTATTTTCAACTCAATTCGATCGACTCGGTTCAATTATTTTCGATTCGATTCGATTCGATTATTTTCGATTCGATAAGATTACTTTCGATTCGATTATTTTCGATTCGATTTCATTATTTTCAATTCAATTCATTTCGATGTTTTTCGATTCGATTCAATGCGAATCAACTATTTTCTATTAGATTCGCTTCAATTATTTTCTTTTTTTTTCTAAATTTTTTATTTATTTATGATAGTCACAGAGAGAGAGAGAGAGGCAGAGATAGGCAGAGGGAGAAGCAAGCTCCAAGCACCGGGAGCCCTATGTGGGATTTGATCCCGGGTCTCCAGGATCGCGCCCTGGGCCAAAGGCAGGCACTAAAACCGCTGCCCCTCCCAGGAATCCCCGCTTCAATTATTTTCGATTTGATTTGATTCGGTTATTTTCAATTCGATTCCATTTGATTATTTTCATTTCGGTTCGGTACGATTCGATTCTATTATTTTCGATTCGATTCGTTTCGTATCCATTCGAATCGTTTTGATTCCTTTCGGTTTTCGATTTGAATCGATTCTTTTCTTTTCGATTCGATTCTTTTCTATTCGGTTTGATTTTTTTGATTTGAATCGACTCGATTCTTTTTGATTCAAGTATATAAGATTCGATCCGATTCTTTTCGATTCAAATCGATACGATTCTTTTCGATTTGATTCGATTCGTTTTGATTCGACTCGATTCTTTTCGATTCAATTCTTTTCGATTCAATGAAATACGGTTCTATTCTTTTCGATTCGATTTGATTTGATTCTTTTTGATTCCATACGATTCGATTTGATTCTTTTCGATTTGATTCGATTCAACTCGATACTTTTCAAATCGATCATTTCGATCGATTCGATTCGATTCTTTTCATTTCGATTCGATTCTTTTCGATTTGATTCAATTCTTTTCAATTCGATTCGATTCGATTCTTTTCGTTTCGATTTGATTCTCTTCTATTTTATTTGATTCGATTCATTTCAATTAGATTCGATACTGTTCGATTCGATTCTTTTCGATTCAGGTCGATTGGAATCGATTCGATTCTTTCGGTTCTATTCGATTCGATTCGATACGATTCTCTTCGATTCGATTCTTTTCGGTCTGTTCGATTCGATTCTTTTCGATTCAGTTCGATTCGATTCTTTTGGACTCGATTCGATTCTTTGCGCTTTGATATGATTCGATTCGTTTCGACTTTTTTCGATTCGTGTCGATTCGAATCTATTCGATTCTTTTCTATTCAATTCGATTCGATTGATTCTTTTCGATTCGATTCCATTCGATTCTATTCTTTTCGATTCTTTTCGATTCGATACGATTCGATTCGATTCTTTTTGATTCGATTTTTTCGATTCGATTCTTTTCAATTTGATTCGATTCTTTTCAATTTGATTCTTTTCGATTCGATTCGATTCGCCTCTTGTCGTTTCGATTCGATTCTTTTTGATTCGATTCGATTCGATTCTTTTGTTTCGATTATATTCTCTTCGATTCGATTCTTTTCGATTCGATTCGCTTCTTTTCGATTCGATTCTTCTCGAATCGATTCAATTCAATTCGATTCTTTTCGATTCGATTCTTTTCGATTTGATTCGATTCGATCATTTGGATTCCACTTGTTACATTTCGATTCGAATCTTTTCGATTCGATTCGATTCAATTCTTTTGGATTTCATTGGATTGATTTAGATAATTTTTGATTCGATTCGATTCTTTTACCCTAGCTTCGATGTGATTCTACTCGATTCAATTCATTTCGATTCTTCTTGATTCAATTCTTTTCGATTCTTTTTGATTCGGTTTGATTCTTTTCGATTCCATTCGATTCTTTTCGATTCGATTTAATTGTTTTTGAATCCATTTGATTCGATTCGATTATTTTCGATTCGACTCGATTGGATTCGATTCGGTTCGATTATCGATTCGATTCAATTCCAATTATTTTTGATTCGACTCGATTTGATTATTTTTTATTCAATTCGATTCAATTATTTTCGATTCGATGCAATTCGATTCGATTCTTCTCATTTCAATTCAATTCGATTCTTTCGAATTCGATTCGATTCGATTCTTTGTGTTTCGATTCGATTCTTTTCGATTTGAGTCAATTCTTTTCAATTCGATTTGATATTCTTCGATTCGATTCTTTTCGATTCGATTCTTTTCTATTCGATTCGTTTCGTTTCGATTCTTCGATTCGATTCGATTCGATTCTTTTCGATTCAATACGATTCGATCGATTCTTTTCAATGCGAATCAATTCGATTCCATTCTTTTTGATTCGATTCGATTCGATTCGATTATTTTTATTTATTTTTTTTTATTTTTATTTATTTATGATAGTCACAGAGAGAAAGAGAGAGAGGGGCAGAGACATAGGCAGTGGGAGAAGCAGGCTCCATGCACCGGGAGCCCGACATGGGATTCGATCCCGGGTCTCCAGGATCGCGCCCTGGGCCAAAGGCAGGCGGTAAACCGCTGCACCACCCAGGGATCCCGATTCGATTCTTTTAGATTTGATTTGATACGATTCTTTTCAATTCGATTTGATTCGATTCGATTCGTTTCGATTCTCTTTGATGTTTTTTGATTCGATCTTTTCAACCGATTTAATTCGATTCGATTCATTTCGATTCGAATGTTTCGATTCTATTCTTTTTAATTCGATTCTTTTCGATTCGATTCGATTCGATTTTTTTCTTTTCGCTTCTTTTCGATTCGATTCGATTCGCCTCTTTTCGTTTCGATTCTATTGTTTTGGATTCGATTTGATTCCTTTCGTTTCGATTAGATTCTCTTCGATTCGATTCTTTTCGATTCAGTTCTTTTCGATTCGGTTCGATTTGATTCTTCTCCATTCGATTCGATTCGATTCGATAAGATTCTTTTCGTTCGATTCAATTCTGTTCGATTCGATTCGATTCGATTCGATTCGATTATTTTCAGTTCGATTCTTTTCGTTTCGATTCGATTCTGCTCGATTCTTTTCGATTTGATTCGATTCGATCATTTGGATTCAATTTGTTACATTTCGATTCGATTCTTTTCTATTCAGGTCGATTCGATTCTTTTTGATTCAGTTCGATTCAATTCTTTTCAACTCAATTCGATTCGGTTCGATTCTTTTCGATTCGATATGATTCGATTCGATTCAACTCAACTCGATTCTTTTCGATTCGATTTTTTCGATTCGATTCCTTTCAATTCGATTCGATTGGATTCTTTTCGTTTCAATTAGATTCTTTTCGATTTTACTTGATTCGAATCTTATCAATTCGATTCGGTACTGTTCGATTCGATTCTATTCAATTCAATTCGATTGGAATCGATTCTTTTCGATTCAATTCGATTCGATTCGATACGATTCTTTTCGATTGTATTCGATTCGATTCTTTTCGGTTCTCTTCGATTCGATTCTTTTCGATTCAATTCGATATGATTCGATTCTTTTCGATTCCATTCGATTCTTTTCTATTCGATTCGATTCGATTATTTTCGATTCAATTCGGTTTGATTCGATTATTTTCAACTCAATTCGATCGACTCGGTTCAATTATTTTCGATTCGATTCGATTCGATTATTTTCGATTCGATAAGATTACTTTCGATTCGATTATTTTCGATTCGATTTCATTATTTTCAATTCAATTCATTTCGATGTTTTTCGATTCGATTCAATGCGAATCAACTATTTTCTATTAGATTCGCTTCAATTATTTTCTTTTTTTTTCTAAATTTTTTATTTATTTATGATAGTCACAGAGAGAGAGAGAGAGAGGCAGAGATAGGCAGAGGGAGAAGCAAGCTCCAAGCACCGGGAGCCCTATGTGGGATTTGATCCCGGGTCTCCAGGATCGCGCCCTGGGCCAAAGGCAGGCACTAAACCGCTGCCCCTCCCAGGAATCCCCGCTTCAATTATTTTCGATTTGATTTGATTCGGTTATTTTCAATTCGATTCCATTTGATTATTTTCATTTCGGTTCGGTACGATTCGATTCTATTATTTTCGATTCGATTCGTTTCGTATCCATTCGAATCGTTTTGATTCCTTTCGGTTTTCGATTTGAATCGATTCTTTTCTTTTCGATTCGATTCTTTTCTATTCGGTTTGATTTTTTTGATTTGAATCGACTCGATTCTTTTTGATTCAAGTATATAAGATTCGATCCGATTCTTTTCGATTCAAATCGATACGATTCTTTTCGATTTGATTCGATTCGTTTTGATTCGACTCGATTCTTTTCGATTCAATTCTTTTCGATTCAATGAAATACGGTTCTATTCTTTTCGATTCGATTTGATTTGATTCTTTTTGATTCCATACGATTCGATTTGATTCTTTTCGATTTGATTCGATTCAACTCGATACTTTTCAAATCGATCATTTCGATCGATTCGATTCGATTCTTTTCATTTCGATTCGATTCTTTTCGATTTGATTCAATTCTTTTCAATTCGATTCGATTCGATTCTTTTCGTTTCGATTTGATTCTCTTCTATTTTATTTGATTCGATTCATTTCAATTAGATTCGATACTGTTCGATTCGATTCTTTTCGATTCAGGTCGATTGGAATCGATTCGATTCTTTCGGTTCTATTCGATTCGATTCGATACGATTCTCTTCGATTCGATTCTTTTCGGTCTGTTCGATTCGATTCTTTTCGATTCAGTTCGATTCGATTCTTTTGGACTCGATTCGATTCTTTGCGCTTTGATATGATTCGATTCGTTTCGACTTTTTTCGATTCGTGTCGATTCGAATCTATTCGATTCTTTTCTATTCAATTCGATTCGATTGATTCTTTTCGATTCGATTCCATTCGATTCTATTCTTTTCGATTCTTTTCGATTCGATACGATTCGATTCGATTCTTTTTGATTCGATTTTTTCGATTCGATTCTTTTCAATTTGATTCGATTCTTTTCAATTTGATTCTTTTCGATTCGATTCGATTCGCCTCTTGTCGTTTCGATTCGATTCTTTTTGATTCGATTCGATTCGATTCTTTTTGTTTCGATTATATTCTCTTCGATTCGATTCTTTTCGATTCGATTCGCTTCTTTTCGATTCGATTCTTCTCGAATCGATTCAATTCAATTCGATTCTTTTCGATTCGATTCTTTTCGATTTGATTCGATTCGATCATTTGGATTCCACTTGTTACATTTCGATTCGAATCTTTTCGATTCGATTCGATTCAATTCTTTTGGATTTCATTGGATTGATTTAGATAATTTTTGATTCGATTCGATTCTTTTACCCTAGCTTCGATGTGATTCTACTCGATTCAATTCATTTCGATTCTTCTTGATTCAATTCTTTTCGATTCTTTTTGATTCGGTTTGATTCTTTTCGATTCCATTCGATTCTTTTCGATTCGATTTAATTGTTTTTGAATCCATTTGATTCGATTCGATTATTTTCGATTCGACTCGATTGGATTCGATTCGGTTCGATTATCGATTCGATTCAATTCCAATTATTTTTGATTCGACTCGATTTGATTATTTTTTATTCAATTCGATTCAATTATTTTCGATTCGATGCAATTCGATTCGATTCTTCTCATTTCAATTCAATTCGATTCTTTCGAATTCGATTCGATTCGATTCTTTGTGTTTCGATTCGATTCTTTTCGATTGAGTCAATTCTTTTCAATTCGATTTGATATTCTTCGATTCGATTCTTTTCGATTCGATTCTTTTCTATTCGATTCGTTTCGTTTCGATTCTTCGATTCGATTCGATTCGATTCTTTTCGATTCAATACGATTCGATCGATTCTTTTCAATGCGAATCAATTCGATTCCATTCTTTTTGATTCGATTCGATTCGATTCGATTATTTTTATTTATTTTTTTTTATTTTTATTTATTTATGATAGTCACAGAGAGAAAGAGAGAGAGGGGCAGAGACATAGGCAGTGGGAGAAGCAGGCTCCATGCACCGGGAGCCCGACATGGGATTCGATCCCGGGTCTCCAGGATCGCGCCCTGGGCCAAAGGCAGGCGGTAAACCGCTGCACCACCCAGGGATCCCGATTCGATTCTTTTAGATTTGATTTGATACGATTCTTTTCAATTCGATTTGATTCGATTCGATTCGTTTCGATTCTCTTTGATGTTTTTTGATTCGATCTTTTCAACCGATTTAATTCGATTCGATTCATTTCGATTCGAATGTTTCGATTCTATTCTTTTTAATTCGATTCTTTTCGATTCGATTCGATTCGATTTTTTTCTTTTCGCTTCTTTTCGATTCGATTCGATTCGCCTCTTTTCGTTTCGATTCTATTGTTTTGGATTCGATTTGATTCCTTTCGTTTCGATTAGATTCTCTTCGATTCGATTCTTTTCGATTCAGTTCTTTTCGATTCGGTTCGATTTGATTCTTCTCCATTCGATTCGATTCGATTCGATAAGATTCTTTTCGTTCGATTCAATTCTGTTCGATTCGATTCGATTCGATTCGATTCGATTATTTTCAGTTCGATTCTTTTCGTTTCGATTCGATTCTGCTCGATTCTTTTCGATTTGATTCGATTCGATCATTTGGATTCAATTTGTTACATTTCGATTCGATTCTTTTCTATTCAGGTCGATTCGATTCTTTTTGATTCAGTTCGATTCAATTCTTTTCAACTCAATTCGATTCGGTTCGATTCTTTTCGATTCGATATGATTCGATTCGATTCAACTCAACTCGATTCTTTTCGATTCGATTTTTTCGATTCGATTCCTTTCAATTCGATTCGATTGGATTCTTTTCGTTTCAATTAGATTCTTTTCGATTTTACTTGATTCGAATCTTATCAATTCGATTCGGTACTGTTCGATTCGATTCTATTCAATTCAATTCGATTGGAATCGATTCTTTTCGATTCAATTCGATTCGATTCGATACGATTCTTTTCGATTGTATTCGATTCGATTCTTTTCGGTTCTCTTCGATTCGATTCTTTTCGATTCAATTCGATATGATTCGATTCTTTTCGATTCCATTCGATTCTTTTCTATTCGATTCGATTCGATTATTTTCGATTCAATTCGGTTTGATTCGATTATTTTCAACTCAATTCGATCGACTCGGTTCAATTATTTTCGATTCGATTCGATTCGATTATTTTCGATTCGATAAGATTACTTTCGATTCGATTATTTTCGATTCGATTTCATTATTTTCAATTCAATTCATTTCGATGTTTTTCGATTCGATTCAATGCGAATCAACTATTTTCTATTAGATTCGCTTCAATTATTTTCTTTTTTTTTCTAAATTTTTTATTTATTTATGATAGTCACAGAGAGAGAGAGAGAGGCAGAGATAGGCAGAGGGAGAAGCAAGCTCCAAGCACCGGGAGCCCTATGTGGGATTTGATCCCGGGTCTCCAGGATCGCGCCCTGGGCCAAAGGCAGGCACTAAACCGCTGCCCCTCCCAGGAATCCCCGCTTCAATTATTTTCGATTTGATTTGATTCGGTTATTTTCAATTCGATTCCATTTGATTATTTTCATTTCGGTTCGGTACGATTCGATTCTATTATTTTCGATTCGATTCGTTTCGTATCCATTCGAATCGTTTTGATTCCTTTCGGTTTTCGATTTGAATCGATTCTTTTCTTTTCGATTCGATTCTTTTCTATTCGGTTTGATTTTTTTGATTTGAATCGACTCGATTCTTTTTGATTCAAGTATATAAGATTCGATCCGATTCTTTTCGATTCAAATCGATACGATTCTTTTCGATTTGATTCGATTCGTTTTGATTCGACTCGATTCTTTTCGATTCAATTCTTTTCGATTCAATGAAATACGGTTCTATTCTTTTCGATTCGATTTGATTTGATTCTTTTTGATTCCATACGATTCGATTTGATTCTTTTCGATTTGATTCGATTCAACTCGATACTTTTCAAATCGATCATTTCGATCGATTCGATTCGATTCTTTTCATTTCGATTCGATTCTTTTCGATTTGATTCAATTCTTTTCAATTCGATTCGATTCGATTCTTTTCGTTTCGATTTGATTCTCTTCTATTTTATTTGATTCGATTCATTTCAATTAGATTCGATACTGTTCGATTCGATTCTTTTCGATTCAGGTCGATTGGAATCGATTCGATTCTTTCGGTTCTATTCGATTCGATTCGATACGATTCTCTTCGATTCGATTCTTTTCGGTCTGTTCGATTCGATTCTTTTCGATTCAGTTCGATTCGATTCTTTTGGACTCGATTCGATTCTTTGCGCTTTGATATGATTCGATTCGTTTCGACTTTTTTCGATTCGTGTCGATTCGAATCTATTCGATTCTTTTCTATTCAATTCGATTCGATTGATTCTTTTCGATTCGATTCCATTCGATTCTATTCTTTTCGATTC
Source organism: Canis lupus familiaris (assembly GCF_011100685.1). NCBI lineage: Eukaryota > Metazoa > Chordata > Mammalia > Carnivora > Canidae > Canis > Canis lupus. Next base: position 18,074 of record NW_023331167.1, on the reverse strand, counting down.
TTTTCGATTCGATACGATTCGATTCGATTCTTTTTGATTCGATTTTTTCGATTCGATTCTTTTCAATTTGATTCGATTCTTTTCAATTTGATTCTTTTCGATTCGATTCGATTCGCCTCTTGTCGTTTCGATTCGATTCTTTTTGATTCGATTCGATTCGATTCTTTTTGTTTCGATTATATTCTCTTCGATTCGATTCTTTTCGATTCGATTCGATTTGATACGATTCGCTTCTTTTCGATTCGATTCTTCTCGAATCGATTCAATTCAATTCGATTCTTTTCGATTCGATTCTTTTCGATTTGATTCGATTCGATCATTTGGATTCCACTTGTTACATTTCGATTCGAATCTTTTCGATTCGATTCGATTCAATTCTTTTGGATTTCATTGGATTGAGTTAGATAATTTTTGATTCGATTCGATTCTTTTACCCTAGCTTCGATGTGATTCTACTCGATTCAATTCATTTCGATTCTTCTTGATTCAATTCTTTTCGATTCTTTTTGATTCGGTTTGATTCTTTTCGATTCCATTCGATTCTTTTCGATTCGATTTAATTGTTTTTGAATCCATTTGATTCGATTCGATTATTTTCGATTCGACTCGATTGGATTCGATTCGGTTCGATTATCGATTCGATTCAATTCCAATTATTTTTGATTCGACTCGATTTGATTATTTTTTATTCAATTCGATTCAATTATTTTCGATTCGATGCAATTCGATTCGATTCTTCTCATTTCAATTCAATTCGATTCTTTCGAATTCGATTCGATTCGATTCTTTGTGTTTCGATTCGATCCTTTTCGATTTGAGTCAATTCTTTTCAATTCGATTTGATATTCTTCGATTCAATTCTTTTCGATTCGATTCGATTCGATTCTTTTCGATTCGATTCGATTCCATTCGATTCGATTCTTTTCGATTCAATACGATTCGATCGATTCTTTTCGATGCGAATCAATTCGATTCCATTCTTTTTGATTCGATTCGATTCGATTCTTTTAGATTTGATTTGATACGATTCTTTTCAATTCGATTTGATTCAATTCGATTCGTTTCGATTCGTTTCGATTCTCTTTGATGTTTTTTGATTCGATCTTTTCAACCGATTTAATTCGATTCGATTCATTCGATTTGATTCGATTCGAATTTTTCGATTCTATTCTTTTCAATTCGATTCTTTTCGATTCGATTCGATTCGATTTTTTTCTATTCGCTTCTTTTCGATTCGATTCGATTCGCCTCTTTTCGTTTCGATTCTATTCTTTTGGATTCGATTTGATTCTTTTCGTTTCGATTAGATTCTCTTCGATTCGATTCTTTTCGATTCAGTTCTTTTCGATTCGGTTCGATTTGATTCTTCTCCATTCGATTCGATTCGATTCTTTTCGATTCGATTCGATAAGATTCTTTTCGTTCGATTCAATTCTATTCGATTCTATTCGATTCGATTCGATTCGATTATTTTCAGTTCGATTCTTTTCGTTTCGATTCGATTCTGCTCGATTCTTTTCGATTTGATTCGATTCGATCATTTGGATTCAATTTGTTACATTTCGATTCGATTCTTTTCTATTCAGTTCGATTCGATTCTTTTTGATTCAGTTCGATTCGATTCTTTTCAATTCGATTCGATTCTTTTCGATTTGATTCAATTCTTTTCAATTCGATTCGATTCGATTCTTTTCGTTTCGATTTTTTCAATTCGATTCCTTTCAATTCGATTCGATTGGATTCTTTTCGTTTCAATTAGATTCTTTTCGATTTTATTTGATTCGAATCTTATCAATTCGATTCGGTACTGTTCGATTCGATTCTTTTCGATTCAGTTCGATTCGATTCTTTTTGATTCGATTCGATTCTTTTCGCTTTGATATGATTCGATTCGTTTCGACTTTTTTCGATTCGTGTCGATTCGAATCTATTCGATTCTTTTCTATTCAATTCGATTCGATTGATTCTTTTCGATTCGATTCCATTCGATTCTATTCTTTTCAATTCGATTCGATTCTTTTCGATTCGATTCGATTCTTTTTGATTCGATTTTTTCGATTCGATTCTTTTCAATTTGATTCGATTCTTTTCAATTTGATTCTTTTCGATTCGATTCGATTCGCCTCTTGTCGTTTCGATTCGATTCTTTTTGATTCGATTCGATTCGATTCTTTTTGTTTCGATTATATTCTCTTCGATTCGATTCTTTTCGATTCGATTCGATTCTTTTCGATTCGATTCTTCTCGAATCGATTCAATTCAATTCGATTCTTTTCGATTCGATTCTTTTCGATTTGATTCGATTCGATCATTTGGATTCCACTTGTTACATTTCGATTCGAATCTTTTCGATTCGATTCGATTCAATTCTTTTGGATTTCATTGGATTGATTTAGATAATTTTTGATTCGATTCGATTCTTTTACCCTAGCTTCGATGTGATTCTACTCGATTCAATTCATTTCGATTCTTCTTGATTCAATTCTTTTCGATTCTTTTTGATTCGGTTTGATTCTTTTCGATTCAATTCGATTCTTTTTGATTCGATTTAATTGTTTTGAATCCATTTGATTCGATTCGATTATTTTCGATTCGACTCGATTTGATTCGATTCGGTTCGATTATCGATTCGATTCAATTCCAATTATTTTTGATTCGACTCGATTTGATTATTTTTTATTCAATTCGATTCAATTATTTTCGATTCGATGCAATTCGATTCGATTCTTCTCATTTCAATTCAATTCGATTCTTTCGAATTCGATTCGATTCGATTCTTTGTGTTTCGATTCGATTCTTTTCGATTTGAGTCAATTCTTTTCAATTCGATTTGATATTCTTCGATTCGATTCTTTTCGATTTGATTCTTTTCTATTCGATTCGTTTCGTTTCGATTCTTCGATTCGATTCGATTCGATTCTTTTCGATTCAATACGATTCGATCGATTCTTTTCAATGCGAATCAATTCGATTCCATTCTTTTTGATTCGATTCGATTCGATTCGATTATTTTTATTTATTTTTTTTATTTTTATTTATTTATGATAGTCACAGAGAGAAAGAGAGAGAGGGGCAGAGACATAGGCAGTGGGAGAAGCAGGCTCCATGCACCGGGAGCCCGACATGGGATTCGATCCCGGGTCTCCAGGATCGCGCCCTGGGCCAAAGGCAGGCGGTAAACCGCTGCACCACCCAGGGATCCCGATTCGATTCTTTTAGATTGATTTGATACGATTCTTTTCAATTCGATTTGATTCGATTCGATTCGTTTCGATTCTCTTTGATGTTTTTGATTCGATCTTTTCAACCGATTTAATTCGATTCGATTCATTTCGATTCGAATGTTTCGATTCTATTCTTTTTAATTCGATTCTTTTCGATTCGATTCGATTCGATTTTTTTCTTTTCGCTTCTTTCGATTCGATTCGATTCGCCTCTTTTCGTTTCGATTCTATTGTTTTGGATTCGATTTGATTCCTTTCGTTTCGATTAGATTCTCTTCGATTCGATTCTTTTCGATTCAGTTCTTTTCGATTCGGTTCGATTTGATTCTTCTCCATTCGATTCGATTCGATTCGATAAGATTCTTTTCGTTCGATTCAATTCTGTTCGATTCGATTCGATTCGATTCGATTCGATTATTTTCAGTTCGATTCTTTTCGTTTCGATTCGATTCTGCTCGATTCTTTTCGATTTGATTCGATTCGATCATTTGGATTCAATTTGTTACATTTCGATTCGATTCTTTTCTATTCAGGGTCGATTCGATTCTTTTTGATTCAGTTCGATTCAATTCTTTTCAACTCAATTCGATTCGGTTCGATTCTTTTCGATTCGATATGATTCGATTCGATTCAACTCAACTCGATTCTTTTCGATTCGATTTTTCGATTCGATTCCTTTCAATTCGATTCGATTGGATTCTTTTCGTTTCAATTAGATTCTTTTCGATTTTACTTGATTCGAATCTTATCAATTCGATTCGGTACTGTTCGATTCGATTCTATTCAATTCAATTCGATTGGAATCGATTCTTTTCGATTCAATTCGATTCGATTCGATACGATTCTTTTCGATTGTATTCGATTCGATTCTTTTCGGTTCTCTTCGATTCGATTCTTTTCGATTCAATTCGATATGATTCGATTCTTTTCGATTCCATTCGATTCTTTTCTATTCGATTCGATTCGATTATTTTCGATTCAATTCGGTTTGATTCGATTATTTTCAACTCAATTCGATCGACTCGGTTCAATTATTTTCGATTCGATTCGATTCGATTATTTTCGATTCGATAAGATTACTTTCGATTCGATTATTTTCGATTCGATTTCATTATTTTCAATTCAATTCATTTCGATGTTTTTCGATTCGATTCAATGCGAATCAACTATTTTCTATTAGATTCGCTTCAATTATTTTCTTTTTTTTTCTAAATTTTTTATTTATTTATGATAGTCACAGAGAGAGAGAGAGAGGCAGAGATAGGCAGAGGGAGAAGCAAGCTCCAAGCACCGGGAGCCCTATGTGGGATTTGATCCCGGGTCTCCAGGATCGCGCCCTGGGCCAAAGGCAGGCACTAAACCGCTGCCCCTCCCAGGAATCCCCGCTTCAATTATTTTCGATTTGATTTGATTCGGTTATTTTCAATTCGATTCCATTTGATTATTTTCATTTCGGTTCGGTACGATTCGATTCTATTATTTTCGATTCGATTCGTTTCGTATCCATTCGAATCGTTTGATTCCTTTCGGTTTTCGATTTGAATCGATTCTTTTCTTTTCGATTCGATTCTTTTCTATTCGGTTTGATTTTTTTGATTTGAATCGACTCGATTCTTTTTGATTCAAGTATATAAGATTCGATCCGATTCTTTTCGATTCAAATCGATACGATTCTTTTCGATTTGATTCGATTCGTTTTGATTCGACTCGATTCTTTTCGATTCAATTCTTTTCGATTCAATGAAATACGGTTCTATTCTTTTCGATTCGATTTGATTTGATTCTTTTTGATTCCATACGATTCGATTTGATTCTTTTCGATTTGATTCGATTCAACTCGATACTTTTCAAATCGATCATTTCGATCGATTCGATTCGATTCTTTTCATTTCGATTCGATTCTTTTCGATTTGATTCAATTCTTTTCAATTCGATTCGATTCGATTCTTTTCGTTTCGATTTGATTCTTCTATTTTATTTGATTCGATTCATTTCAATTAGATTCGATACTGTTCGATTCGATTCTTTCGATTCAGGTCGATTGGAATCGATTCGATTCTTTCGGTTCTATTCGATTCGATTCGATACGATTCTCTTCGATTCGATTCTTTTCGGTCTGTTCGATTCGATTCTTTTCGATTCAGTTCGATTCGATTCTTTTGGACTCGATTCGATTCTTTGCGCTTTGATATGATTCGATTCGTTTCGACTTTTTTCGATTCGTGTCGATTCGAATCTATTCGATTCTTTTCTATTCAATTCGATTCGATTGATTCTTTTCGATTCGATTCCATTCGATTCTATTCTTTTCGATTCTTTTCGATTCGATACGATTCGATTCGATTCTTTTTGATTCGATTTTTTCGATTCGATTCTTTTCAATTTGATTCGATTCTTTTCAATTTGATTCTTTTCGATTCGATTCGATTCGCCTCTTGTCGTTTCGATTCGATTCTTTTTGATTCGATTCGATTCGATTCTTTTTGTTTCGATTATATTCTCTTCGATTCGATTCTTTTCGATTCGATTCGATTTGATACGATTCGCTTCTTTTCGATTCGATTCTTCTCGAATCGATTCAATTCAATTCGATTCTTTTCGATTCGATTCTTTTCGATTTGATTCGATTCGATCATTTGGATTCCACTTGTTACATTTCGATTCGAATCTTTTCGATTCGATTCGATTCAATTCTTTTGGATTTCATTGGATTGAGTTAGATAATTTTTGATTCGATTCGATTCTTTTACCCTAGCTTCGATGTGATTCTACTCGATTCAATTCATTTCGATTCTTCTTGATTCAATTCTTTTCGATTCTTTTTGATTCGGTTTGATTCTTTTCGATTCCATTCGATTCTTTTCGATTCGATTTAATTGTTTTTGAATCCATTTGATTCGATTCGATTATTTTCGATTCGACTCGATTGGATTCGATTCGGTTCGATTATCGATTCGATTCAATTCCAATTATTTTTGATTCGACTCGATTTGATTATTTTTTATTCAATTCGATTCAATTATTTTCGATTCGATGCAATTCGATTCGATTCTTCTCATTTCAATTCAATTCGATTCTTTCGAATTCGATTCGATTCGATTCTTTGTGTTTCGATTCGATCCTTTTCGATTTGAGTCAATTCTTTTCAATTCGATTTGATATTCTTCGATTCAATTCTTTTCGATTCGATTCGATTCGATTCTTTTCGATTCGATTCGATTCCATTCGATTCGATTCTTTTCGATTCAATACGATTCGATCGATTCTTTTCGATGCGAATCAATTCGATTCCATTCTTTTTGATTCGATTCGATTCGATTCTTTTAGATTTGATTTGATACGATTCTTTTCAATTCGATTTGATTCAATTCGATTCGTTTCGATTCGTTTCGATCTCTTTGATGTTTTTTGATTCGATCTTTTCAACCGATTTAATTCGATTCGATTCATTTCGATTTGATTCGATTCGAATTTTTCGATTCTATTCTTTTCAATTCGATTCTTTTGATTCGATTCGATTCGATTTTTTTCTATTCGCTTCTTTTCGATTCGATTCGATTCGCCTCTTTTCGTTTCGATTCTATTCTTTTGGATTCGATTTGATTCTTTTCGTTTCGATTAGATTCTCTTCGATTCGATTCTTTTCGATTCAGTTCTTTTCGATTCGGTTCGATTTGATTCTTCTCCATTCGATTCGATTCGATTCTTTTCGATTCGATTCGATAAGATTCTTTTCGTTCGATTCAATTCTATTCGATTCTATTCGATTCGATTCGATTCGATTATTTTCAGTTCGATTCTTTTCGTTTCGATTCGATTCTGCTCGATTCTTTTCGATTTGATTCGATTCGATCATTTGGATTCAATTTGTTACATTTCGATTCGATTCTTTTCTATTCAGTTCGATTCGATTCTTTTTGATTCAGTTCGATTCGATTCTTTTCAATTCGATTCGATTCTTTTCGATTTGATTCAATTCTTTTCAATTCGATTCGATTCGATTCTTTTCGTTCGATTTTTTCAATTCGATTCCTTTCAATTCGATTCGATTGGATTCTTTTCGTTTCAATTAGATTCTTTTCGATTTTATTTGATTCGAATCTTATCAATTCGATTCGGTACTGTTCGATTCGATTCTTTTCGATTCAGTTCGATTCGATTCTTTTTGATTCGATTCGATTCTTTTCGCTTTGATATGATTCGATTCGTTTCGACTTTTTTCGATTCGTGTCGATTCGAATCTATTCGATTCTTTTCTATTCAATTCGATTCGATTGATTCTTTTCGATTCGATTCCATTCGATTCTATTCTTTTCAATTCGATTCGATTCTTTTCGATTCGATTCGATTCTTTTTGATTCGATTTTTTCGATTCGATTCTTTTCAATTTGATTCGATTCTTTTCAATTTGATTCTTTTCGATTCGATTCGATTCGCCTCTTGTCGTTTCGATTCGATTCTTTTGATTCGATTCGATTCGATTCTTTTTGTTTCGATTATTCTCTTCGATTCGATTCTTTTCGATTCGATTCGCTTCTTTCGATTCGATTCTTCTCGAATCGATTCAATTCAATTCGATTCTTTTCGATTCGATTCTTTTCGATTTGATTCGATTCGATCATTGGATTCCACTTGTTACATTTCGATTCGAATCTTTTCGATTCGATTCGATTCAATTCTTTTGGATTTCATTGGATTGATTTAGATAATTTTTGATTCGATTCGATTCTTTTACCCTAGCTTCGATGTGATTCTACTCGATTCAATTCATTTCGATTCTTCTTGATTCAATTCTTTTCGATTCTTTTTGATTCGGTTTTGATTCTTTTCGATTCAATTCGATTCTTTTCGATTCGATTTAATTGTTTTTGAATCCATTTGATTCGATTCGATTATTTTCGATTCGACTCGATTGGATTCGATTCGGTTCGATTATCGATTCGATTCAATTCCAATTATTTTTGATTCGACTCGATTTGATTATTTTTTATTCAATTCGATTCAATTATTTTCGATTCGATGCAATTCGATTCGATTCTTCTCATTTCAATTCAATTCGATTCTTTCGAATTCGATTCGATTCGATTCTTTGTGTTTCGATTCGATTCTTTTCGATTTGAGTCAATTCTTTTCAATTCGATTTGATATTCTTCGATTCGATTCTTTTCGATTTGATTCTTTTCTATTCGATTCGTTTCGTTTCGATTCTTCGATTCGATTCGATTCGATTCTTTTCGATTCAATACGATTCGATCGATTCTTTTCAATGCGAATCAATTCGATTCCATTCTTTTTGATTCGATTCGATTCGATTCGATTATTTTTATTTATTTTTTTTTATTTTTATTTATTTATGATAGTCACAGAGAGAAAGAGAGAGAGGGGCAGAGACATAGGCAGTGGGAGAAGCAGGCTCCATGCACCGGGAGCCCGACATGGGATTCGATCCCGGGTCTCCAGGATCGCGCCCTGGGCCAAAGGCAGGCGGTAAACCGCTGCACCACCCAGGGATCCCGATTCGATTCTTTTAGATTTGATTTGATACGATTCTTTTCAATTCGATTTGATTCGATTCGATTCGTTTCGATTCTCTTTGATGTTTTTTGATTCGATCTTTTCAACCGATTTAATTCGATTCGATTCATTTCGATTCGAATGTTTCGATTCTATTCTTTTTAATTCGATTCTTTTCGATTCGATTCGATTCGATTTTTTTCTTTTCGCTTCTTTTCGATTCGATTCGATTCGCCTCTTTTCGTTTCGATTCTATTGTTTTGGATTCGATTTGATTCCTTTCGTTTCGATTAGATTCTCTTCGATTCGATTCTTTTCGATTCAGTTCTTTTCGATTCGGTTCGATTTGATTCTTCTCCATTCGATTCGATTCGATTCGATAAGATTCTTTTCGTTCGATTCAATTCTGTTCGATTCGATTCGATTCGATTCGATTCGATTATTTTCAGTTCGATTCTTTTCGTTCGATTCGATTCTGCTCGATTCTTTTCGATTTGATTCGATTCGATCATTTGGATTCAATTTGTTACATTTCGATTCGATTCTTTTCTATTCAGGTCGATTCGATTCTTTTTGATTCAGTTCGATTCAATTCTTTTCAACTCAATTCGATTCGGTTCGATTCTTTTCGATTCGATATGATTCGATTCGATTCAACTCAACTCGATTCTTTCGATTCGATTTTTTTTCGATTCGATTCCTTTCAATTCGATTCGATTGGATTCTTTTCGTTTCAATTAGATTCTTTTCGATTTTACTTGATTCGAATCTTATCAATTCGATTCGGTACTGTTCGATTCGATTCTATTCAATTCAATTCGATTGGAATCGATTCTTTTCGATTCAATTCGATTCGATTCGATACGATTCTTTTCGATTGTATTCGATTCGATTCTTTTCGGTTCTCTTCGATTCGATTCTTTTCGATTCAATTCGATATGATTCGATTCTTTTCGATTCCATTCGATTCTTTTCTATTCGATTCGATTCGATTATTTTCGATTCAATTCGGTTTGATTCGATTATTTTCAACTCAATTCGATCGACTCGGTTCAATTATTTTCGATTCGATTCGATTCGATTATTTTCGATTCGATAAGATTACTTTCGATTCGATTATTTTCGATTCGATTTCATTATTTTCAATTCAATTCATTTCGATGTTTTTTCGATTCGATTCAATGCGAATCAACTATTTTCTATTAGATTCGCTTCAATTATTTTCTTTTTTTTTCTAAATTTTTTATTTATTTATGATAGTCACAGAGAGAGAGAGAGAGGCAGAGATAGGCAGAGGGAGAAGCAAGCTCCAAGCACCGGGAGCCCTATGTGGGATTTGATCCCGGGTCTCCAGGATCGCGCCCTGGGCCAAAGGCAGGCACTAAACCGCTGCCCCTCCCAGGAATCCCCGCTTCAATTATTTTCGATTTGATTTGATTCGGTTATTTTCAATTCGATTCCATTTGATTATTTTCATTTCGGTTCGGTACGATTCGATTCTATTATTTTCGATTCGATTCGTTCGTATCCATTCGAATCGTTTTGATTCCTTTCGGTTTTCGATTTGAATCGATTCTTTTCTTTTCGATTCGATTCTTTTCTATTCGGTTTGATTTTTTTGATTTGAATCGACTCGATTCTTTTTGATTCAAGTATATAAGATTCGATCCGATTCTTTCGATTCAAATCGATACGATTCTTTTCGATTTGATTCGATTCGTTTTGATTCGACTCGATTCTTTTCGATTCAATTCTTTTCGATTCAATGAAATACGGTTCTATTCTTTTCGATTCGATTTGATTTGATTCTTTTTGATTCCATACGATTCGATTTGATTCTTTCGATTTGATTCGATTCAACTCGATACTTTTCAAATCGATCATTTCGATCGATTCGATTCGATTCTTTTCATTTCGATTCGATTCTTTTCGATTTGATTCAATTCTTTTCAATTCGATTCGATTCGATTCTTTTCGTTTCGATTTGATTCTCTTCTATTTTATTTGATTCGATTCATTTCAATTAGATTCGATACTGTTCGATTCGATTCTTTTCGATTCAGGTCGATTGGAATCGATTCGATTCTTTCGGTTCTATTCGATTCGATTCGATACGATTCTCTTCGATTCGATTCTTTTCGGTCTGTTCGATTCGATTCTTTTCGATTCAGTTCGATTCGATTCTTTTGGACACGATTCGATTCTTTGCGCTTTGATATGATTCGATTCGTTCGACTTTTTTCGATTCGTGTCGATTCGAATCTATTCGATTCTTTTCTATTCAATTCGATTCGATTGATTCTTTTCGATTCGATTCCATTCGATTCTATTCTTTTCGATTCTTTTCGATTCGATACGATTCGATTCGATTCTTTTTGATTCGATTTTTCGATTCGATTCTTTTCAATTTGATTCGATTCTTTTCAATTTGATTCTTTTCGATTCGATTCGATTCGCCTCTTGTCGTTTCGATTCGATTCTTTTTGATTCGATTCGATTCGATTCTTTTTGTTTCGATTATATTCTCTTCGATTCGATTCTTTTCGATTCGATTCGATTTGATACGATTCGCTTCTTTCGATTCGATTCTTCTCGAATCGATTCAATTCAATTCGATTCTTTTCGATTCGATTCTTTTCGATTTGATTCGATTCGATCATTTGGATTCCACTTGTTACATTTCGATTCGAATCTTTTCGATTCGATTCGATTCAATTCTTTTGGATTTCATTGGATTGAGTTAGATAATTTTTGATTCGATTCGATTCTTTTACCCTAGCTTCGATGTGATTCCTACTCGATTCAATTCATTTCGATTCTTCTTGATTCAATTCTTTTCGATTCTTTTTGATTCGGTTTGATTCTTTTCGATCCATTCGATTCTTTTCGATTCGATTTAATTGTTTTGAATCCATTTGATTCGATTCGATTATTTTCGATTCGACTCGATTGGATTCGATTCGGTTCGATTATCGATTCGATTCAATTCCAATTATTTTTGATTCGACTCGATTTGATTATTTTTTATTCAATTCGATTCAATTATTTTCGATTCGATGCAATTCGATTCGATTCTTCTCATTTCAATTCAATTCGATTCTTTCGAATTCGATTCGATTCGATTCTTTGTGTTTCGATTCGATCCTTTTCGATTTGAGTCAATTCTTTTCAATTCGATTGATATTCTTCGATTCAATTCTTTTCGATTCGATTCGATTCGATTCTTTCGATTCGATTCGATTCCATTCGATTCGATTCTTTTCGATTCAATACGATTCGATCGATTCTTTTCGATGCGAATCAATTCGATTCCATTCTTTTTGATTCGATTCGATTCGATTCTTTTAGATTTGATTTGATACGATTCTTTTCAATTCGATTTGATTCAATTCGATTTCGATCGTTTCGATTCTCTTTGATGTTTTTTGATTCGATCTTTTCAACCGATTTATTCGATTCGATTCATTTCGATTTGATTCGATTCGAATTTTTCGATTCTATTCTTTTCAATTCGATTCTTTTCGATTCGATTCGATTCGATTTTTTTCTATTCGCTTCTTTTCGATTCGATTCGATTCGCCTCTTTTCGTTTCCATTCTATTCTTTTGATTCGATTTGATTCTTTTCGTTTCGATTAGATTCTCTTCGATTCGATTCTTTTTCGATTCAGTTCTTTTCGATTCGGTTCGATTTGATTCTTCTCCATTCGATTCGATTCGATTCTTTTCGATTCGATTCGATAAGATTCTTTCGGTTCGATTCAATTCTATTCGATTCTATCTCGATTCGATTCGTATTCGATTATTTCAGTTCGATTCTTTTCGTTTCGATTCGATTCTGCTCGATTCTTTTCGATTTGATTCGATTTCGATCATTTGGATTCAAATTTGTTACATTTCGATTCGATTCTTTCTATTCAGTTCGATTCGATTCTTTTTTGATTCAGTTCGATTCGATTCTTTTCAATTCGATTCGATTCTTTTCGATTTGATTCAATTCTTTTCAATTCGATTCGATTCGATTCTTTTCGTTTCGATTTTTTCAATTCGATTCCTTTCAATTCGATTCGATTGGATTCTTTCGTTTCAATTAGATTCTTTTCGATTTTATTTGATTCGAATCTTATCAATTCGATTCGGTACTGTTCGATTCGATTCTTTTCGATTCAGTTCGATTCGATTCTTTTTGATTCGATTCGATTCTTTTCGCTTTGATATGATTCGATTCGTTTCGACTTTTTTCGATTCGTGTCGATTCGAATCTATTCGATTCTTTTCTATTCAATTCGATTCGATTGATTCTTTTCGATTCGATTCCATTCGATTCTATTCTTTTCAATTCGATTCGATTCTTTTCGATTCGATTCGATTCTTTTTGATTCGATTTTTTCGATTCGATTCTTTTCAATTTGATTCGATTCTTTTCAATTTGATTCTTTTCGATTCGATTCGATTCGCCTTTGTCGTTTCGATTCGATCTTCTTTTTGATTCGATTCGATTCGATTCTTTTTGTTTTCGATTATATTCTCTTCGATTCGATTTCTTTTCGATTCGATTCGATTCTTTTCGATTCGATTCTTCTCGAATCGATTCAATTCAATTCGATTCTTTTCGATTCGATTCTTTTCGATTTGATTCGATTCGATCATTTGGATTCCACTTGTTACATTTCGATTCGAATCTTTTCGATTCGATTCGATTCAATTCTTTTGGATTTCATTGGATTGATTTAGATAATTTTTGATTCGATTCGATTCTTTTACCCTAGCTTCGATGTGATTCTACTCGATTCCAATTCATTTCGATTCTTCTTGATTCAATTCTTTTCGATTCTTTTTGATTCGGTTTGATTCTTTTCGATTCCATTCGATTCTTTTCGATTCGATTTAATGTTTTTGAATCCATTTGATTCGATTCGATTATTTTCGATTCGACTCGATTGGATTCGATTCGGTTCGATTATCGATTCGATTCAATTCCAATTATTTTTGATTCGACTCGATTTGATTATTTTTTATTCAATTCGATTCAATTATTTCGATTCGATGCAATTCGATTCGATTCTTCTCATTTCAATTCAATTCGATTCTTTCGAATTCGATTCGATTCGATTCTTGTGTTTCGATTCGATTCTTTTCGATTTGAGTCAATTCTTTTTCAATTCGATTTGATATTCTTCGATTCGATTCTTTTCGATTTGATTCTTTTCTATTCGATTCGTTTCGTTTCGATTCTTCGATTCGATTCGATTCGATTCTTTTCGATTCAATACGATTCGATCGATTCTTTTCAATGCGAATCAATTCGATTCCATTCTTTTTGATTCGATTCGATTCGATTCGATTATTTTTATTTATTTTTTTTTATTTTTATTTATTTATGATAGTCACAGAGAGAAAGAGAGAGAGGGGCAGAGACATAGGCAGTGGAGAAGCAGGCTCCATGCACCGGGAGCCCGACATGGGATTCGATCCCGGGTCTCCAGGATCGCCGCCCTGGGCCAAAGGCAGGCGGTAAACCGCTGCACCACCCAGGGATCCCGATTCGATTCTTTTAGATTTGATTTGATACGATTCTTTTCAATTCGATTTGATTCGATTCGATTCGTTCGATTCTCTTTGATGTTTTTTGATTCGATCTTTTCAAACGATTTAATTCGCATTCGATTCATTTCGATTCGAATGTTTCGATTATCTATTTTTTTAATTCGATTCTTTTCGATTCGATTCGATTCGATTTTTTTCTTTTCGCTCTTTTCGATTCGATTCGATTCGCCTCTTTTCGTTTCGATTCTATTGTTTTGGATTCGATTTGATTCTTCCTTTCGTTTCGATTAGATTCTCTTCGATTCGATGCTTTTCGATTCAGTCTTTTTTCGATTCGGTGCGATTTGATTCTTCTCATTCGATTCGATTCGATTCGATTAAGATTCTTTTCGTTCGATCAATTCTGTTCGATTCGATTCGATTCGATTCGATTCGATGATTTTCAGTTACGATTCTTTTGTTTCGATTCGATTCTTGCTCGATTCTTTTCGATTTGATTCGATTCGATATTTTGGATTCAATTTGTTACATTTCGATTCGATTCTTTTCTATTCAGGTCGATTCGATTCTTTTTGATTCAGTTCGATTCAATTCTTTTCAAACTCAATTCGATTCGGTCGATTCTTTTCGATTCGATATGATTCGATTCGATTCAACTCAACTCGATTCTTTTCGATTCGATTTTTTCGATTCGATTCCTTTCAATTCGATTCGATTGGATTCTTTTCGTTTCAATTAGATTCTTTTCGATTTTACTTGATTCGAATCTTATCAATTCGATTCGGTACTGTTCGATTCGATTCTATTCAATTCAATTCGATTGGAATCGATTCTTTTCGATTCAATTCGATTCGATTCGATACGATTCTTTTCGATTGTATTCGATTCGATTCTTTTCGGTTCTCTTCGATTCGATTCTTTTCGATTCAATTCGATATGATTCGATTCTTTTCGATTCCATTCGATTTCTTTTTCTATTCGATTCGATTCGATTATTTTCGATTCAATTCGGTTTGATTCGATTATTTTCAACTCAATTCGATCGACTCGGTTCAATTATTTTCGATTCGATTCGATTCGATTATTTTCGATTCGATAAGATTACTTTCGATTCGATTATTTTCGATTCGATTTCATTATTTTCAATTCAATTCATTTCGATGTTTTTTTCGATTCGATTCAATGCGAATCAACTATTTTCTATTAGATTCGCTTCAATTATTTTCTTTTTTTTTCTAAATTTTTATTTATTTATGATAGTCACAGAGAGAGAGAGAGAGGCAGAGATAGGCAGAGGGAGAAGCAAGCTCCAAGCACGGGAGAGCCCTATGTGGGATTTGATCCCGGGTCTCCAGGATCGCGCCCTGGGCCAAAGGCAGGCACTAAACCGCTGCCCCTCCAGGAATCCCCGCTTCAATTATTTTCGATTTGATTTGATTCGGTTATTTCAATTCGATTCCATTTGATTATTTTCATTTCGGTTCGGTACGATTCGATTCTATTATTTTCGATTCGATTCGTTTCGTATCCATTCGAATCGTTTTGATTCCTTTCGGTTTTCGATTTGAATCGATTCTTTTCTTTTCGATTCGATTCTTTTCTATTTCGGTTTGATTTTTTTGATTTGAATCGACTCGATTCTTTTTGATTCAAGTATATAAGATTCGATCCGATTCTTTTCGATTCAAATCGATACGATTCTTTTCGATTTGATTCGATTCGTTTTTTCGACTCGATTCTTTTCGATTCAATTCTTTTCGATTCAATGAAATACGGTTCTATTCTTTTCGATTCGATTTGATTTGATTCTTTTTGATTCCATACGATTCGATTTGATTCTTTTCGATTTGATTCGATTCAACTCGATACTTTTCAAATCGATCATTTCGATCGATTCGATTCGATTCTTTTCATTTCGATTCGATTCTTTTCGATTTGATTCAATTCTTTTCAATTCGATTCGATTCGATTCTTTTCGTTTCGATTTGATTCTCTATTTTATTTGATTCGATTCATTTCAATTAGATTCGATACTGTTCGATTCGATTCTTTTCGATTCAGGTCGATTGGAATCGATTCGATTCTTTCGGTTCTATTCGATTCGATTCGATACGATTCTCTTCGATTCGATTCTTTTCGGTCTGTTCGATTCGATTCTTTTCGATTCAGTTCGATTCGATTCTTTTGGACTCGATTCGATTCTTTGCGCTTTGATATGATTCGATTCGTTTCGACTTTTTTCGATTCGTGTCGATTCGAATCTATTCGATTCTTTTCTATTCAATTCGATTCGATTGATTCTTTTCGATTCGATTCCATTCGATTCTATTCTTTTCGATTCTTTTCGATTCGATACGATTCGATTCGATTCTTTTTGATTCGATTTTTTCGATTCGATTCTTTTCAATTGATTCGATTCTTTTCAATTTGATTCTTTTCGATTCGATTCGATTCGCCTCTTGTCGTTTCGATTCGATTCTTTTTGATTCGATTCGATTCGATTCTTTTTGTTTCGATTATATTCTCTTCGATTCGATTCTTTTCGATTCGATTCGATTTGATACGATTCGCTTCTTTTCGATTCGATTCTTCTCGAATCGATTCAATTCAATTCGATTCTTTTCGATTCGATTCTTTTCGATTTGATTCGATTCGATCATTTGGATTCCACTTGTTACATTTCGATTCGAATCTTTTCGATTCGATTCGATTCAATTCTTTGGATTTCATTGGATTGAGTTAGATAATTTTTATTCGATTCGATTCTTTTACCCTAGCTTCGATGTGATTCTACTCGATTCAATTCATTCGATTCTTCTTGATTCAATTCTTTTCGATTCTTTTTGATTCGGTTTGATTCTTTTCGATTCCATTCGATTCTTTTCGATTCGATTTAATTGTTTTTGAATCCATTTGATTCGATTCGATTATTTTCGATTCGACTCGATTGGATTCGATTCGGTTCGATTATCGATTCGATTCAATTCCAATTATTTTTGATTCGACTCGATTTGATTATTTTTTATTCAATTCGATTCAATTATTTTCGATTCGATGCAATTCGATTCGATTCTTCTCATTTCAATTCAATTCGATTCTTTCGAATTCGATTCGATTCGATTCTTTGTGTTTCGATTCGATCCTTTTCGATTTGAGTCAATTCTTTTCAATTCGATTTGATATTCTTCGATTCAATTCTTTTCGATTCGATTCGATTCGATTCTTTTCGATTCGATTCGATCCATTCGATTCGATTCTTTTCGATTCAATACGATTCGATCGATTCTTTCGATGCGAATCAATTCGATTCCATTCTTTTTGATTCGATTCGATTCGATTCTTTTAGATTTGATTTGATACGATTCTTTTCAATTCGATTTGATTCAATTCGATTCGTTTCGATTCGTTTCGATTCTCTTTGATGTTTTTTGATTCGATCTTTTCAACCGATTTAATTCGATTCGATTCATTTCGATTTGATTCGATTCGAATTTTTCGATTCTATTCTTTTCAATTCGATTCTTTTTGATTCGATTCGATTCGATTTTTTCTATTCGCTTCTTTTCGATTCGATTCGATTCGCCTCTTTTCGTTTCGATTCTATTCTTTTGGATTCGATTTGATTCTTTTCGTTTCGATTAGATTCTCTCGATTCGATTCTTTTCGATTCAGTTCTTTTTCGATTCGTTCGATTGATTCTTCTCCATTCGATTCGATTCGATTCTTTTCGATTCGATTCGATAAGATTCTTTTCGTTCGATTCAATTCTATTCGATTCTATTCGATTCGA
>NW_023331166.1:0-44906 GCF_011100685.1 Canis lupus familiaris | reverse complement strand
CCTGTGATTCTGTCTGCACCTGAGACTACCCTAGATCTGGTGACCTGGTCCCCACCTGGGCTCATGGATTTGGGGACTCCGGTCCCCATCTGGTCCTCACCTGGCCCTTTTGATCATGGTCCTCACCTGGGCCAAATTGGGACCCGGTGACTGTGATCCACAACTGGACCTCACCTGGACCAGGTCACTCTGGTCCCCTCTAGGTGTCACCGTGCCCTAGTGACTGTGAACCCCACTTTGGCATGACTTGGACCTGCTGACCCTGGTTGCCACCTACGCCAGACCTCGAACTGTTGACTCTGGTTCTTTCAAGGGCCTCCCCTGTACCTGGTGATCCTTGTCCCCACCTGCTCCTCAACTGGACGTGGTGACACTTGTCCCAACCAGGGACTCACCTGGACCTGCTTACTGTGTTCCACACCTGGGCCTCCAGTAGACCTGTTGACCATGGTCCCCAAGCCGGCCTCACATGGACCTGTTGCCTCTGACCCCCACCGGGGCCTCACGTGTACCTTGTAACTCTGGTCCTCACCTGGGCCTCATCTGGACCTAGTGACTCTGGTCCCCACCTGGGCTTCACCTGGATCTGGTGACTCTGGTCCCCTACTGCACCTCTGCTGGACCTGGTGACTCTCTTTCAAACATGGACCTCACCTGAATCTGGTGACTCTGGTCCTCAGTTTGACCTCACCTGGACCTGGCGTCTCTCGTCCCCACTTTGACCTAACTCAGAACTGCTGAATCTTGCCCCAATTAGGCCGCACCCATACCTGGTGACTCTTGTCCCCAGCTATGCCTCAATTCGACCTGATGAATCTGGTCCTCACGTGGGCTTCACATGGACCTGCTACTCAGCTGGATAGAGTGGCTCTGGTTCCCACATGGGGCTCACCTGATACTGCTGACTGTGTCTTATTCTATGCCTCACCAGGACCTAGTGATTCTGTTCCCCATCTGGGCCTGCATGGTACTAGTGACTGTGGTCCTCACCCAGGCATCATTGGGACCTGGATACTCTATTCCACATCTGGGACTCACTCTGACCAGGGACCTCTGGTCCCATTCTTGGCCTCAAACTAAACTGGTTACTCAGGTTCCCCCTCTGGGCCTCACCCATACCTGGTGACTCTGGTCACCCCTTTGGCTTCATTGGGCTTGGTGAACCTGGTCCTTAGCTTGTCCTCACTTGGATCTGATGACTGGTCGCCACCTGGGCCTCACCTGGACTCGGTGAATCCTGTTTCCACCTGCGCCTCACCTGGACCTTTTGACTGTGTTCCCACCTGGTTCTCACTTGGATCTGGTGGCTCTGGTTCCCATATGGGGCTCTCCTGTACCTGTTTTCTGTGGTGTCCATCTGGCCTCACCTGGAACACAATGAATCTGATCCATATTTCGGCCTCTCCTGGACCTGTTGACTCTGGTCCTTACCTGGGCATCATTGGGACTGGATACTCTCTTATATACCGGGGCCTCACCTGGACCTGGTGACTGTGGTCCCACCTGATCCTCACCTGGACGAGATGACTGGTTCCCACAGGGACCTCACCTGGACCTGGTGACTCAGGTCATCATATGGGCATCATGGGACCTGGTTTCTCAGTTCCACATCGGGGCCTCACCTGGACCTAGTGATTCTCGTCCCGCTCTGGGCCTCACCCTGACGTGGTGACTCTGGTCACCACCTGTATATCACCAGAATCAGTGACTCTGGTCTCCGTCTGGGACTAACCCGGAGCTGGGGACAGTGGTCCTAAACTGGGCCTCAACAGGACCTGGTGAATCTACTCCTCACTTAGGCCTCGTCTGGACCTTGTGACTCTTTTCTCACCTAGCATCAATGGGACATGGTTACTCTGTTCCCCACCTGGGCCTCACCTGGACATGATAACTTGCTCCACACTTTGGCATCAACTTGTCCTGATGACTCTGGTCCCCACACCTAGGCTTAATCTGGACCTGGTGACTGTGGTCCGCACCTGGGTCTCACCTGGACCTGGTGACTCTTGTTCCCACATGAACCACACCAGGACCTGTTGACTGTGGTGTTCTTGTAGACCCATATTTACCTGGTGACTCCGGTCCCCACTAGGGCCTCACCTGGATCTGGAGACTCTGGCCTGCAGGTTGGCCTCACCTGAACCTGGTGAGTGGTGTGCCACCTGGGCCTCACCCATACCTGGTGACTCAGGTCCCCACGTGGGCCTCTTGGACCTGGTGAATCTGGTCCTTACCTGGTCCTCTCCCGGACCCGGGGACTCTGGTCACCACCTGGGACTCACCAAGACCTGGAGAATCTGGACCCCATCTGGGTCTCACCCAGTCCTGGTGACTTTGTTCCCCACCTGGACCTGATTGCTGTGGACTTTCTTGGCCTCACCTGGAACTCGTGACTCTGATCCTATCTGCGCGTCACTCAGACCTGGTGACTCTGGTCCTAACCTGGGCATCATTGGTACCTGGTGACTCTGTTCGACACCTGAGCCTCACCTGGACATGATGACTCTGGAACCTGGCTGGGCCTCACCCTGACCTGGTAACTCTGGTCCCCATCTGGATGTCACCTGGATCAGGTGATTGTGGTATCCCTCTAGGCCTCAACCAGATCTGGTGCCTCTGGTCCTCAACTGGGCCAACCTGGACCTAGTGAATATGCTCCATCTGGGCCTCATTTGGACCTGGTGACTCTGGTCCCTACCTGGGCATCATCGGGACATGGTTCCACTGCATGGCCTGCAGGTTGGCCTCACCTGGACCTGGTAACTCTGATGTCTACCTGGGCATCATCGAGACATGGTTCCTCTGCTTGGCCTGCAGGTTGGCCTCACCTGGACCTGGTGAGGGGTGTCAACCTGGGCCTCACACATGCAATGTGACACAGGTCCCCACGTGGGTCTCACTTGGACCTGGTGAATCTCGTCCTTACCTGGTGCTCACCCGGAACTGGTAACTCTGGTCGCCACCTGGGAATCACATGGACCTGGTGAATCTGGTCCCCATCTGGGCCTCACCCAGTCCTGGTGACTTTGTTCCCCACCTGGACCTGATTGCTGTGGACTCTTTCTTGACCTCACCTGAAATTTGTGACTCTGATCCTATCTGCGCGTCACACAGACCTGGTGATTCTGGTCCTCACCTGGGCATCATTGGTACCTGGTGACTCTGTTCCACACCTGAGCCTCACCTGGACATGTTGACTCTGGAACCTCTCTGGGCCTCACCCTGACCTGGTGACTCTGGTCGCCATCTGGATGTCACCTAGACCAGGTGAATCTGGTACCCCTCTAGGCCGCAAATAGACTGGGGGAATCTGGTCCTCAAATGGGCCTCACCGGGGCCTAGTGAATATACTCCCACCTGCGCCTCATCTGTACGTGGTGACTCGGGTTCTACCTGGGCATCATCGGGACATGGTTACTCTATTCCCCACTGGGTCTGACCTGATCCTAGTAACTCTGGTCCTGACTTTGGCGTCTTCTCTACTTGGTGACTCTGGCTCCACCTGGGCCTCACCTGTAATTGGTGACTCTGATCCTAAGCATGGCCTCACCTGACCTGGTGACTGTGGTTCTCATCGGGATCTCACCTGGACCTCATGTCTCTTGTCCCACCTGGGCCTCACCAGGACCTGGTGTCTCTGTTACCCACCTTGGTAGCATCAGGATATTGTTACACTGTTCACTAACAGTGACCCAGCCGGACCTATTAACTCTGGTCTTCACCTGGGCCACACCTGGACATGGTGGCACTGGTTCCCACCAGGGTCTCACGTGGACATGGTGATTGGATCCCTGCCTGGTCCTCACCTGTAACTGGTGATTCTCGTTCCCACATGGACATCATGTGGATCTGGTGGCTGCAGTGCTTCTACTTCTCATGTACCTCGTGACTCTGGTCCCCAACAGGGCCTCACCGGGACCTGTTGTGTGTTGCCACCTGCACCTCACCTGGACCTGGTGATTCTGGTCTGCACCTGAGAATACTCTGGTTCTGGTGACTGTGGTCCCCACCTGGGCTTCACCTGGATTTGGGGCTCTGGTTCCCCTCTGGGCCTCACCTGGCCCTGTTGACCATGGTCCTCAACTGGACAAAAATTGTGACACGCGTGACTGTGATCCACAACTGGACCTCCAACTGGGACCAGGTTACTCTGGTCCCCATCTGGGTGTCACCGTGCCCTAGTGACTGTGAAACCCACTTTGGCCTGACTTGGACCTCCTGACCATGGTTGCCACCTGCGCCTGACCTCGAACTGTTGACTCTTTGTTCTTCAAAGGGCCCTCCCTGGACATGTGATCCTGGTGCCCACATGGGCCTGACGGGGACCTGGTGACTCTTGTCACCCACCGGGAACTCACCTGGACCTGCTTTACTGTGTTCCACACCTGGGCGTCAAGTAGACCTGTTGACCATGGTCCCCAGCCGGCCTCACATGGACCTGTTGCCTCTGATCCCCACCGGGCTTCACGTGTACCTGGTAACTCTGGTCCTCAACCGGGGCTCATCTGGACCTAGCGACTCTGGTCCCCACCTGGGCTTCACCTGGATCTGTGTGACTCTGGTCCCCACCTGGACTTCCCTGGATCTGGGGACTCTGGTCCCACACCTGGACCTGACCTGCATCTGGTGACTCTGGTCCTCAGTTTGGCCTTCACCTGGATCTGGCATCCCTCCTCACCACTTTGACCTAAATCAGAACTGCTGAATCTTTGCCCCACCTCGGCCGCAACCAGACCTGGGTGAATCTTGTCCCCAGCTATGCCTCAATTCGACCTGATGAATCTGGTCCTCACGTGAGCCTCACATGGACCTGGGACACAGCTGGATAGAGTGGCTCTGGTTCCCACAAGGGGCTCACCTGATACAGCTGACTGTGGTCTTATTCTATGCCTCACCTGGTCCTAGTGATTCTGTTCCCATCTGGGCCTGCATGGCCCTAGTGACTACCTGGACCCTGTGACTGTTGGTTCCCACCTGGATCTCACCTGGATCTGGTTGGCTCAGGTTCCCATATAGGCTCTCCTGGAACTGGTTCCTGTGGTCTCCATCTGGCCTCACCTGGAACACAATGACTCTGATCCATACTTTGGGCCTCTCCTGCTCCCGTTGACTATGGTCCTTACATGGGCATCATTGGACCCTCGATACTCTCTATATACCTGGGCCTCACCTGGACCTGGTGACTTTGTCCCACCCGGGCCTCTACTGGATGAGGTGACTGGTTCCCACAGGGGACCTCACCTGACCTGGTGAACTCAGGTTCCTCATATGGGCATCATTGGTACCTGGTTTCTCAGTTCCACATCGGGGCCTCACCTGTACCTAGTGATTCTCGTCCCCCCTCTGGACCTCACCCTGACGTGGTGGACTCTGGTCCCCACCTGGATATCACCAGAACCGGGTGACTCTCTGGTCCCCCTCTGGGTCTCACCCGGATATGGGGACACTGGTCCTCAACTGGGCCTCAATAGGACCTGGTGGAATCTACTCCTCACTTAGGCATCGTCTGGACCTTGTGACACTTTTCCCACCTGGCATCAATGGGACATTGCTACTCTGTTCCCCACCTGGGCCCTCACCTGGACATGATAACTTGATCCACACTTTGGCCTCAACTGCTCCTGATGACTCTCGTCCCCCCCTTCCTAGGCCTCAATCTGGACCTGGTGACTGTGGTCCCCCACCCTGGGTCTCACATGGACCTTGGTGACTCTCGTCCCAGGTGAACCACACGTGGAACCTGGTGACTGTGGTTTTCTTGTAGACTCACATTTACCTGGTGACTCCGGTCCCCACTAGGGCCTCACCTGGATCTGGTTACTCTGGCCCACCGGTGGCCTCACCCTGGACCTGGTGAGTGGGGTTGCACCTAGGCCTCACACATAGCTGGTGACTCAGGTCCCCACGTGAGCCTCTTGGACCTGGTGGAATCTGGTCCTTACCTGGTCCTTTCCTAGACCGGGGACTCTATCCCCACCTGGGCCTCACCTGGACCTGTTGAATCTGGTCCCCATTTGGTTCTCACCCAGGTCTGGTGACTTTGTTCCCCACCTGGACCTGATTGCTGGTGAACTCTCTCTTGGCCTCACCTGCAACTGGTGACTCTGATTCTATCTGGGCCTCACCCAGATCTGGTGACTCTGGTCCTCACTTGGGCATCATTGGTACCTGGTGACTCTGTTCCACACCTGAGCCTCACCTGGACCCGATGACTATGGGACCACTCTGGGCCTCCACTTGACCTGGTGACTCTCGTCCCCATCTGGATATCACCTGGACCAGATGATTTCTCTTACCCTTCTAAGGCTCAAGCAGATATGGTGAAACTGGTCCTCAACTGGGCCTCACCTGGACCTAGTGAATATGCTCCATCTGGGCCTTATTTGGACCTGGTGACTTGGTCCCTACCTGGGCTCATCGGGACATGGTTCCACTGCATTGCCTGCAGATTGGCCTCATCTGGACCTGGCAAATCTGATCCCAACCTGAGCATCACCAGGACATGGTTCCTCTGCATGGCCTGCAGGTTGGCCTCACCTGGACCTGGTAAGTGGGGTTGCCACCTGGGCCTCCCACATACCTTGTGACACAGGGCCCCACGTGGGCCTCTCTTTGACATGGTGAATCTGGTCCTTACCTGGTCCTCACTCGGAACTAGTAAGTCTGGACACAAACATGGGAATCATCTGGACCTGGTGAATCTGGTCCCCATTGGGCCTCACCCAGTCCTGGTGACTTTGTTCCCCACCTGGACCTGATTGCTGTGGACTCCTTTGGGCCTCACCTGGAACAGGTGACTCTGATCGTAACTGGGACTCACCCAGATCTGGTGACTCTGGTCCTCACCTGTGGACCATTATGAACTGGATACTCTGTTCCACACCTGAGACTCACCTGGACATGATGAAGCTGGATCCCTCTGGGCCACAGCCTGACATGGTGACTCAGGTCCCCATCTGGATATCACCAGAATCGGTGACTCTGTTCCCCCTCTGGGACTCACCCGGACCTGGGACACTGGTCCTCAACTGGGCACAACTGGACCTGGTGAATATACTCCTCACTTAGGTCTCGTCTGGACTTGTGACACATTTTCCCACCTGGCATCAATGGGAACATGGTTACTCTGTTCCCTCTGAGCCTCACCTGGACATGATAACTTTGCTCCACACTTGACCTCAACTGGTCTTGATGACTCTGATCCCTGCACCTAGGCCTCAAACTGAACCTAGTGACTGTGGTCCCCACCTGGGTCACACCTGGACCTGGGGACTGTGGTCCCCACATGGGTCTCACCTGGACCTGGTGGTCTCGTTCCTACATGAACCACGCCTGGACCTGGTGACTCTGGCGTTCTTGTAGACTAAACTTTTACCTGGTGAATCCGGTCCCCCACTAGGGACTCACATGGATCTGGTGACTCTGGCCTGCAGCTTGGTCTCACCAGGACCTGGTTGAGTGGGGTTGCCACCTGGGCCTCACCATACCTGGTGCTCAGTCCCTACGTGGGCCCCTTGGACCTGGTGAATCTTGTCCTTACCCGGTCCCCTCCTAGACCCGGGGACTCTTGTCACCACCTGGGCCTCACCTGGACCTGGTGAATCTGGTCCACATCTGGGCATCACCCATCCTGGTGACTTTGTTCCCCACCTGGACCTGATTGCTGTGCCCTTTCTTGGCCTCACCTGGACTGGTGAGTCTGATCCTATCTGTGAGTCACCCAGACCGGGTGACTCCTGTCCTCATCTGGGCATCATTGGTACCTGGTGACTCTGTACCACACCTGAGCCTCACCTGGAAATGTTGACTCTGGAACCGCTCTGGGCCTTACCCTGACCTAGTGACTCTGGTCCCCATCTGGATGTCACATGGACAAGGTGATTCTGGTAACCCCCCCTAGGCCTCAAACAGATCTGGTGACTCTGGTCTTCAAAGGGGACTCACCTGTACCTAGTGAATACGCTCCATCTGGGCCTCATATGGACCTGGTGTATCAGGTCCCTACCTGGTCATCATCAGGACATGGTTTCCACTGCATGGCCCTGCAGGTTGTCCTCACCTGGACCTGGTAACTCTGTTCCCTACTAAGGCATCATCGGGACATGGTTCCTCTTCATGGCCTGCAGGTTGGCCTCACCTGGACCTGGTGAGTGGGGTGGTAATCTGCGCCTCACACATACATTGTGACAAGGTCCACACGTGGATCTCACTTGGACCTGGTGAATCTCGTCCTTAACTGGTCCTCACCCGGAACTGGTAACTCTGGTCCACACCTGGGAATAACCTGGACCTTGTGAATCTGGTCCCCATCTGGGCCTCACCCAGTCCTGGTGACTTTCTTCCCCACCTGAACCTGATTGCTGTGTACACCTTCTTGGCCTCACCTGGAACTGGTGACTCTGATCCTAACTGGGCCTCATCAGATCTGGTGACTCTGGTCCTCACTGTGGACCATTATGACCCGGATACTCTTTTCCACACCTGAGAGTCACTTGGTCATGATGACTCTGGATCCCCTCTGGGCCTCACTCTGACATGGTGACTCTGGTCCCCATCTGGATGTCACCTAGACCAGGTGAATCTGGTACCCCTCTAGGCCTCAACTAGACCGGGTGATCTGGACCTCAACTGGGCCTCACCGGGACCTAGTGAATATACTCCCCACCTGCGCCTCATCTGGACGTGGTGACTCGGGTTCTCTACCTGGGCATTATCGGGGACAATGTTACTCTATGCCCGACTGGGACTGACCTGATCCTGGTAACTCTGGTCCTGACTTTGGCATCTTCTCTACCGAGTGACTCTGGCTCCACCTGGGCCTCACCTGTAACTGGTGACTCTGATCCTAAGGCATGGCCTCACCTGACCTGGTGACTGTTGTTCCCATCGGGACCTTCACCTGGACCTCATGTCTCTGGTCCCACCTGTCCTCACCAGGACCTGGTGTCTCTGGTAACCCACCTGGTAGCATCTGGATATGGTTACACTCTTCACGAACAGTGACCCAGCCGGACATATTAACTCTTGGTCTTCACCTGGGGCACACCTGGACATGGTGACAACTGGTACACACACTGTCGTTCTGACCTGAACATGGGTGAGGTCTGATCCCCGCCTGGTCCTCACCTGTACTGGTGATTCTCATTCCCACATGACATCATGTGGACCTGTGGGCTGCAGTTTTTCTAGCTTCTCATATACCGCGTGACTCTGGTCCCCACTAGGGCCCTCACCGGGGACCTGGTGAGTGTGGTTGCCACCTGCACCTCACCTGGACCTGGTGATTCTGGTCTGCAACTGAGACACCCTGGATCTGGTGACTGTAGTCCCCATCTGGGCTTCACCTGGATTTGGGGACTCGCGGTCCCCATCTGGGACTCACCTGGCACTGTTGACTATCGTCCTCAACTGGGCAAATTTGGGACCCGGTGACTGTGTTCCACAACTGGACCTCACCTGTGATCAGGTGACTCTGTCCCCCTCTGGGTCTCATCACCGTGCCGTAGTGACTGTGAACCCCACTTTAGCATGACTTGGTACCTGTTTGACCCTGGGTTGCCACCTGCGCCTGACCTCGAACTGTTGACACTGGTTCTTTCAAGGGCGTCCCCTGGGACATGGTGATCCTGGTGCCCACATGGGCCTTCACCTGCGACCTGGTGACTCTTGTCACCACCGGGAAGTCACCTGGATCTGCTTACTGTGTTCCACACCTGGAGCCTCAAGTAGACCTGTTGACCATGGTCCCCAAGCCGGCCTCACATGGACCTGTTCCTCTGATCCCCACCGGGGCTTCACGTATACCTGGCAACTCTGGTCCTCACATTCGCCTCATCTGGACCTAGTGACTCTGGTCCCCACCTGGGCTTTCACCTGGATCTGATGACTCTGGTCCCCACCTGGACTTCACCTGGATCTGGTGACTCTGGTCCCCACCTGGACCTGACCTGCATCTGTGACTCTGGTCCTCAGTTTGGCTCACCTGGACCTGGTGAGTGGGGTTGCCACCTGGACCCTCACCCATACCTGGTGACTCAGGTCCCCACTTGAGCCTCTTGGACCTGGTGAATCTGGTAATTCTGGTCACCACCTGGGAATCCCCTAGACCTGGAGTATCTGGTCGCCATCTGGGCTCACCCAGTCCTGGTGACTTTGCTCCCCACCTGGACCTGATTGCTGTGGACTCCTTTTGGGCCTCACCTGGAACTGGTGAGTCTGATCCTAACTGGGGCCTCACCCAGATCTGGTGACTCTGGTCCTCACCTGCGGACCACTATGACCTGGATACTCTGTTCCACACCTGAGCCTCACCTGGACATAATGACTCTGGATCCTCTCTGGGCCTCACTCTGACAGGTGACTCTGGTCCCCATCTGGATGTCACCTAGACTAGGTGAATCTGGTACCCCTGTTGGCCTCAACCAGACCTGGTGACTCTGGTCCTCAACTGGGCCTCACCTGGACCTAGTGAACATGCTCCTCAACCTGCGCCTCATCTGGACGTGGTGACTCGGGTACTACCTGGGCATCCTCGGGACATGGTTACTCTATTCCCCAATGGGACTGACCTGATCCTAGTAACTCTGGTCCTGTCTTTGGCCTCTTTGGACCAGGTCACTCTGGCTCCACCTGGGCCCTCACCTGTAACTGGTAACTCTGATCCTAAGCATGGCCTCACCTGACCTGGTGACTTGTGGTTCCCATCGGGATCTTAACCTGGGACCTCATGTCTCTGGTCCCACCTGGGCCTCACCAGGACCTGGTGTCTCCGGTACACACCTGGGTAGCATTAGGATATGGTTACACTGTTCACTAACAGTGACCCAGCCGGACCTATTTACTCTGGTCTTCACCTGGGCCACACCTGACATGGTGACACTGGATCCCACCTGGGTCTCAACTTGACATGGTGAGTCAGATCCCCACCCTTGGTCCTCTTGTGTTAACTGCTGATTTCTCCGGCCCCACATGGACGTCATGTGGACTTGGTGGCTGCAGTGTTCTAGCTTTCTCATGTACCTTGTGACTCTGGTCCCCGCAGGGCCTCACTTGGTCCTGGGGAATGTTTGTTGCCACCTGCATATTACACTTGGACCTGGTGATTATGGTCTGACACCTGGAGACTACCCTGGATCTACTGACTGTGGTCCCCATCTGGGCTTCACCTGGATATTTGGACTCCGGTCCCATCTGGGCCTCACCTGGCCCTGTTGCTATCGTCCTCAACTGGGCAAACTTGGGACCCGGTGACTTGCGTCCACAACTGGGACCTCACCTGGATCAGGTGACTCTGGTTCCCCTCGGGTCTCACCGTGCCGTAGTGACTGTGAACCCCACTTGGCATGACTTGTGACCTGTTGACCCTGGTTGCCACCTGGCCTGACCCTCGAACTGTTGACACTGGTTCTTTCAAGGGCCTCCCCTGGACATGGTGAATCCTGGTGCCCACATGGGCCTCACCTGGACCTGGTGACTCTTGTCACCACCGGGAAGTCACCTGGATCTGCTTACTGTGTTCCACACCCTGGGCCTCAAGTAGACCTGTTGACCATGGTCCCCAAGCCGGCCTCACATGGACCTGTTGCCTCTGATCCCCACCGGGGCTTCACGTATACCTGGCAACTCTGGTCCTCACATTCGCCTCATCTGGACCTAGTGACTCTGGTCCCCACCTGGGCTTCACCTGGATCTGATGACTCTGGTCCCCACCTGGACTTCACCTGGATCTGGTGACTCTGGTCCCCACCTGGACCTGACCTGCATCTGGTGACTCTGGTCCTCAGTTTGGCCTCACCTGGACCTGGTGTCTCTCGTCCCCACTTGAACCTAACTCAGAACTGCTGAATATTGCCCCAACCTGGCCACATCCATACCTGGTGACTCTTGTCCCCACCTATGCCTCAATTCCACCTGATGAATCTGGTCCTCACGTTTGCCTCACATGGACCTGGCACTCAGCTGGACCTGGGACTTAGCTGGATAGAGTGGATCTGGTTCCCACAAGGGGTCACCTGATACTGGTGAGTGTGGTTTTATTCTATGCCTCATCAGGACCTAGTGATTCTGTTCCCCATCTGGGCCTGCATGGCCCTAGTGACTCTGGTACTCACCCAGGCATCATTGCGACCTGGATACTCTATTCCACACTTGGCCTCACTTTGACCAGGGACCTGTGGTCCCATTCTGGACCTCAAACTAATCTGGTTACTCTGGTTCCCCCTCTGGGCCTCACCCTTACCTGGTGACTCTGGTCACCCCTTGGGCTTCATTTGGGCCTGGTGAATCTGGTCCTTAGGTGGTCCGCACCTGGATCTGGTGACTGGTCGCCACCTGGACCTCTTCTGGACTTGGTGAATCCTGTTGCCACCTTGGCCTCACTTGGACCTTGTGACTGTGGTCCATCCTGGACCTCACCTGGATCTGGGGGCTCTGGTTCCCATTTGGGGCTCTCCTGGACCTGGTTCCTGTGGTCTCCATCTGGCCTATCCTGGAACACAATGACTCTGATCCATATTTGTGCCTCTCCTGCACTTGTTGACTCTGGTCTTTACCTGGGCATCATTGGGACCTGGATACTCTCTTATATACCTGGGCCTCACCTGGACCTGGTGATAGAGGTCCCACCTTGGCCTCACCTGGATGAGGTGACTGGTTCCCACAGGGACCTCACTTGGTCCTGGTGACTCAGGTCCTCATATGGGCATCATGGACCTGGTTTCTCAGTTCCACATAGGGGCCTCACCTGGACCTAATGATTCACCTTCCCCTCTGGGCCTCACCCTGACGTGGTGACTCTGGTCCCCACCTGGATATCACCAGAACCGGGTGACTCTGGTCTCCCTCTGAGACTCAGCGGAGCTGTGGACACTGGTTCTCAACTAGGCCTCAACAGGACCTGATGAATCTACTCTTCACTTAGGCCTCGTCTGACCTTGTGACTCTTTTCCCACCTGGCATCAATGGGACATTGTTACTCTGTTCCCCACCTGGGCCTCACCTGGACATGATAACTTTGCTCCATTCTTTGGCCTCAAATGGTCCTGATGACTCTCGTCCCCCCCACCTAGGCCTCAATAGGGACCTGGTGACTGTGTTCCCCACCTGGGTCTCCCCTGGACCTGGTGACTCTCGTTCCTACATGAACCACACCTGGACTTGGTGACTGTGGTGTTCTTGTAGACTCACATTTCCCAGGTGACTCAGGTCCCCACTAGGGCCTCACCTCGATCTGGAGACTCTGGCCTGCAGGTTCGCCTCACCTGGACTTGGTGAGTGGGGTTGACACCTGGGCGTCACCCATACCTGGTGACTCAGGTCCCCACGTGGGCCTCTTGGACCTGATGAATCTGGTCCTTACCTGGCCTCTCCCAGACCCAGGGACTCTGGTCACCACCTGGACCTCACCTGGACCTGGTGATTCTGGTCCCCATCTGGGCCTCACCCATTCCTGGTGACTTTGTTCCCCACCTGGACCTGATTGCTTTGGACTCTTTCTTGGCCTAACCTGGAACTGGTGACTCTGATCCTATCTGCGCGTCACCCAGATCTGGTGACTCTGGGCCTCACCTGGGCATCATTGGTACCTGGTGACTCTGTTCCACGCCTGAGCCTAACCTGGACATGATGACTCTGGAACCACTCTAGGCCTCTCCCTGACCTGATGCCTCAGGTCCCCATCTGGATGTCACCTGGACGATGTGATTCTGGTACCCCTCTAAGCCTCAACCAGATCTGGTGACAGTGGTCCTCAACTGGACCTCACTGGACCTAGTGAATATGCTCCATCTGGGTCTCATTTGGACCTGGTGACTCTAGTCTCTATCTGGGCATCATCGGGACATGGTTCCTCTGCATGGCCTGCAGTTTGGCCTCACCTGGACCTGGGGAGTGGGGTTGCCACCTGGGCCTCACCCATGCTTGGTGACACAGGTACCGACGTGGGCCTCACTTGGACCTGGTGAATCTGGTCCTTACGTGGTCCTCACCCGGAACTGGTAACTCTGGTCACCACCTGGGAATCACCTGTACCTGGTGAATCTGGTCCCCATCTGGGCCTCACCCAGTCCTCGTGACTTTGTTCCCCACCTGCACCTGATTGCTGTGGACTCCTTCTTGGCCTCACCTGGAACTGGTGACTCTGATCATACCTGGGCCTCACCCAGATCTGGTGACTCTGGTCCTCACCTGTGGACCATTATGACCTGGATCTCTGTTCCACACCTGAGCCTCACCTGGACATGATGACTATGGATCCCCTCTGGGCCTCACCCTGACATGGTTACTCTGCTCCACATCTGGATGTCACCTAGACCAGGTGAATCTGGTACCCCTGTCGGCCTCAACTAGACCTGGAGATTCTGGTCCTCAAGTGCGCCTCACGGAGACCTAGAGAATATGCTCCCCACCTGCTCCTCATCTGCACCTGGTGACTCTGGTTCTACCTGCGCATCATCGGGACATGGTTACTCTATTCCCCACTGGGACTGACCTGATCCTGGTAACTCTGGTCCTGACTTTGGCCTCTTCTGTACCAGGTGACTCTGGCTCCACCTGGGCCTCACCTGTAACTGGTGACTCTGATCCTAAGCATGGCCTCACCAGACCTGGTAACTGTGGTTCCCATCGGGACCTCACCTGGACCTCATATCTCTGGTCCCACCTGGGCCTCACCAGGACCTGGTGTCTCTGGTACCCACCAGGGTAGCATCAGGATATGGTTACACTGTTCACTAACAGTGACCCAGCCGGACCTATTAACTCTGGTCTTCACCTGGGCCACACCTGGACATGGTGACACTCGTTCCCACCTGGGTCTCAACTGGACATGGTGTGTCGGATCCCCACCTGGTTCTCACCTGTAACTGGTGATTCTCGTTCCCACATGGACATCCTGTGGACCTAGTGGCTGCAGTGTTTCTAGCTTCTCATGTACCTCGTGACTCTGGTCCCCACCAGGGCCTCACCGGGACCTGGTGAGTGTGGTTGCCACGTGCACCTCACCTGGACTTGGTGATTCTGGCCTGCACCTGAGACTACCCTGGATCTGGTGACTGTGGTCCCCACCTGGTCTTCACCTGGATTTGGGGACTCCGTTCCCCATCTGGGCCTCACCTGGCCCTGTTGACCATGGTCCTCAACTGGGCACAATTGGGGCCCGGTGACTGTGTTCCACAAATGGACCTCACCTGGACCAGGTGACTCTGGTCCCCCCTCTGGTTCTCACCGTGCCCTAATGACTGTGAACCGCACTTTGGCCTGACTTGGACCTGCTGACCCTGGTTGCCACCTGCGCTTGACTTCGACCTGTTGACTCTGGTTCTTTCTTTTTCTTTTCTTTTTAAATTTATTTTTTATTATTGGTGTTCTATTTACTAACATACAGAATAACCCCCAGTGCCCGTCACCCATTCACTCCCACCCCCCGCCCTCCTCCCCTTCTACCACCCCTAGTTCGTTTCCCAGATTTAGCAGTCTTTACGTTCTGTCTCCCTTTCTGATATTTCCCACACATTTCTTCCCCCTTCCCTTATATTCCCTTTCACTATTATTTATATTCCCCAAATGAATGAGAACATATAATGTTTGTCTTTCTCCGACTGGCTTACTTCACTCAGCATAATACCCTCCAGTTCCATCCGCGTTGAAGCAAATGGTGGGTATTTGTCATTTCTAATTGCTAGTAATATTCCATTGTATACATAAACCACATCTTCTTTATCCATTCATCTTTCGTTGGACACCGAGGCTCCTTCCACAGTTTGGCTATCGTGGCCATTGCTGCTATAAACATCGGGGTGCAGGTGTCCCGGCGTTTCATTGCATTTGTCTCTATGGGGAAAATCCCCAACAGTGCAATTGCTGGGTCGTAGGGCAGGTATTTTTTAACTGTTTGAGGAACCTCCACACAGTTTTCCAGAGTGGCTGCACCAGTTCACATTCCCACCAACATTGTATGAGGATTCCCTTTTCTCCGCATCCTCTCCAACATTGGTTGTTTCCTGTCTTGTAATTTTCCCCATTCTCACTGGTGTGAGGTGGTATCTCATTGTGGTTTGGATTTGTATTTCCCTGATGGCAAGTGATGCGGAGCATTTCTCATGTGCATGTTGGCCATGTCTATGTCTTCCTCTGTGAGATTTCTGTTCATGTCTTTTGCCCATTTCATGATTGGATTGTTTGTTTCTTTGGTGTTGAGTTTGATAAGTTCTTTATAGATCTTGGAAACTAGTCCTTTATCTGATATGTCATTTGCAAATATCTTCTCCCATTCTGTAGGTTGTCTTTGAGTTTTGTTGACTGTATCCTTTGCTGTGCAAAAAGCTTCTTATCTTGATGAAGTCCCAATAGTTCATTTTTGCTTTTGTTTCTTTTGCCTTCGTGGATGTATCTTGCAAGAAGTTACTATGGCCGAGTTCAAAACGGGTGTTGCCTGTGTTCTTCTCTAGGATTTTGATGGAATCTTGTCTCACATTTAGATCTTTCATCCATTTTGAGTTTATCTTTGTGTATGGTGAAAGAGAGTGGTCTAGTTTCATTCTTCTGCATGTGGATGTCCAATTTTCCCAGCACCATTTATTGAAGAGACTGTCTTTCTTCTAATGGATAGTCTTTCCTCCTTTATCGAATATTAGTTGCCCATAAAGTTCAGGGTCCACTTCTGGATTCTCTATTCTGTTTCACTGATCTATGTGTCTGTTTTTGTGCCAGAAGACTCTAGTTCTTTCAAGGGCCTCAACTGTACCTGGTGATCCTGGTCCCCACCTGGGACTCACCTGGACGTGGTGACTCTTTTCACCACCGGGGACTCACCTGGACCTGCTTACTGTGTTACACACCAGGGCCTCAAGTAGACCTGTTGACCATGGTCCCCAAGCCGGTCTCACATGGACCTGTTGCCTCTGATCCCCACCGGGGCCTCACGTGTACCTGGTAACTCTGGGCCTCACCAGGGCCTCATCGGGACCTAGTGACTTCTGGTCCCCACCTGGGCTTCACGTGGATCTGGTGACTCTGGCCCCACCTGGATATCACCAGAACCTGGTGACTCTGGTTCCCCGTCTGAGACTCACCCGGAGCTGGGGACACTGGTCCTCAACTAGGCCTCAGCAGGACCTTGTGAATCTATCCTCACTTAGGCTTCGACTGGACCTGTGACTCTTTTCCCACCTGGCATTCAATGGGACATGGTTACTCGGTTTCCCACCTGGGCCTCACCTGGACATGATAACTTTGCTCCGCACTTTGGCCTCAACTGGTCCTGATGACTCTGGACCCACCACCTAGGCCTCAATCTGGACCTGGTGACTGTGGTCCCCCACCTGGGTCTCACCTGGACCTGGTGACTCTCGTTCCCACATGAATCTCACCTGGACCTGGTGACTGTGGTGTTCTTGTAGACTCACTTTTACCTGTTGACTCTGGTCCTCACCTGGGCCTCTCCTGGATCTGGGGTTCTGGCCTGCAGGTTGGCCTCACCTGGACCTGGTGAGTGGGGTTGCCACCCCATACCTGGTGACTCCAGGTCCCCACGTGGGCCTCTTGGACCTGGTGAATCTGTCCTTACCTGGTCCTCTCCCAGACTCGAGGACTCTGTCACCACCTGGGCCTCACCTGGACCTGGTGACTCTGGTCCTCACCTGGGCATCCTTTGGTACCTGGTGACTCTCTTCCACACCTGAGCCTCTCTGAACATGATGACTCTTGAACCTCTCTGGGCCTCACCCTGACCTGGTGACTCTGGTCCCCATCTAGATGTCACCTTGATTAGGTGATTCTGGTATCCCTCTAGGGCTCAACCAGATCTGGTGATTCTGGTCCTCAACTGGGCCTCACCTGGACCTAGTGAATATGCTCCATCTGGGCCTCATTTGGACCTGGTGACCTCTGGTCCCTCTCTGGGCATCATGGGACATGGTTCCACAACATGGCCTGGAGTTGGCCTCACCTGGACCTGGTGAGTGTTGTTGCCACCTGGGCCTCACCCATACGTGGTGACACAGGTCCCCATGTGGGCTTCACTTGGACCTGGTGAATCTGGTCCTTACCTGGTCCTCACCCGGAACTGGTATGTTCTGGTCACCACCTGGGAATCACATGGGCCTGGTGAATCTGGTCCCAATCTGGGCCTGACCCTGTCCTGGTGACTTTGTTCCCCACCTGGACCTGATTTCTGTGGACCTCCTTCTGGCCTCACCTGGAACTGGTGACTCTGATCCTAAGTGGGCCTCCCCCAGATCTTGGTGACTCTGGTCCTCACCTGCGGACCATTATGACCTGGATACTTTGTTCCAAACCTCAGCCTAACCTGGGACATGATGACTCTGGAACCCCTCTGGGCCTCACCCTGACATGGTGACTCTGGTCCCCATCTGGATGTCACCTAGACCAGGTGAATCTGGGTACCACTCTAGGCCTCAACTTGACCTGGTTGCTCTGGTCCTCAACTGGGCCTCACCGGGAACTAGTGAACATGCTCCCCACCTGCGCCTCATCTGGACCTGGTGACTCTGGTTCTACCTGGGATCATAGGGACATGGTTTACTGTATCCCCACTGGGACTCACCTGATCCTGGTAACTCTGGTCCTGACTTGGCCTCTTCTGTACCAGGTGATTCTGTCTCCACCTGGGCTTCACCTGTACATGGTGACTCTGATCCTAAGCATGGCCTCACCTGACCTGGTGACTGGGGAACCCATCGGGACCTCACCTGGACCTCATGTCTCCGGTCCCACCGGGGCCTCACCAGGACCTTGTGTCTCTGGTACCCACTGGATAGCATCAGGATATGGTTACATTCTTCACTAACAGTGACCCAGCCGGACCTATTAACTCTGCTCTTCACCTGGGCCACACCTGGACATGGTGATTCTGGTCTGCACCTGAGACTACCCGGGATCTGTTGACTGTGGTCCCCACCTGGGCTTCACCTGGATATTTTGACTCCGGTCCCCATCTGGGCCTCACCTGGCCCTGTTGACCATGGTCCTCAACTGGGCAAAATTGGGACCCGGTGACTGTGTTCCAACAACTGGACCTCACCTCGACCAGGTTACTCTGGTCCCCCTCTGGGTCTCACCGTTCCCTAGTGACTGTGAACCCCACTTTGGCCTGACTTGGACCTGCTGATCCTGTTTGCCACCTGCGCCAGACCTCGAACTGTGACTCTGGTTCTTTCAAGGCCCTCCCCTGTACCTGGTGATCTTCGTCCCCAAACTGGGCCTCACCTGGACGTGGTGACTCTTTTCACCAACGGGGACTCACCTCGACCTGCTTACTGTGTTCCATACCTGGGCCTCAAGTAGATCTGTTGACCATTGTCCCCAAGCCGGCCTCACATGAACCTGTTGCCTCTGATCAAAACGGGAGCTCACGGTACTTGGTTACTCTGGTCCTCATTTGGGACTCATCTTGACCTAGTGAGTATGGTCCCCATCTGGGCTTCACATGGATCTGGTGACTCTGGTCCCCAACTGGACGTCACCTGGATCTGGTGACACTGGTCCCTACCTGGACCTCTCCTGGACCTGGTGACTCTCTTTCCAACATGGACCTCACCTGGATCTGATGACTCTGGTCCTCAGTTTGGCCTCCCCTGGACCTGATGTCTCTCGTCCCCATTTTGACCTACTCAAACTGCTGAATCTTGCCCCACCTAGGCCGCACCCAGACTTGGTGACTCTTGTACCCAGCTATACCTCAATTCGACCTGATGAATCTGGTCCTCACGTGGCCTCACATGGACCTGGGACTCAGCTGGATAGAGTGGCTCTGGTTCCCTCAGGGGCTCACCTGATACTGGTGACTGTGGTCTTATTCTATGCCTCACCAGGACCTAGTGATTCTGTTCCCCATCTGGGCCTGCATGGCCCTAGTGACTCTGGTCCTCAACCAGGCATCATTGGGACCTGGATACTCTATGCCACACCTGGGCCTACTTTGACCAGGGACCTCTGGTCCCATTCTGGGCCTCAAACTATACGTTACTCTGGTTCCCCCTCTGGGACTCACCCTTACCTGGTGACTCAGGTCACCCCTTGGGCTTCAATTAGGCCTGGTGAATCTGGTCCTTAGCTGGTCCGCACCTGGATCTGGTGACTGGTCGCCACCTGGGTCTCACCTGGACATGATGACTCTTCATCCCTCTGGACCTCACCCTGACATGGTGACTCTGGTCCCCATCTGGATGTCACCTAGACCAGGTGAATCTGGTACCCCTCTAGGCCTCAACTAGACCTGGCGACTCTGGTCCTCAACATGGCCTCAGCGGGACCTAGTAAACATGCTCCCCACCTGCGCCTCATCTGGACCTGGTGACTTTTGGTTCTACTTGGGCTTCATCGGACATGTTTACTCTATTCCCCACTGGGACTGCCCTGATCCTGGTAACTCTCGTCCGGACGTTGGCCTCGTCTGTACCAGGTGACTCTGGCACCACTTGGCCTCACTTTTATCTGGTGACACTGATTCTAAGCATGACCTCACCTGACCTGGTGACTGTGGTTCCCATCAGGACCTCACCTGGACCTCATGTCTCTAGACCCACCTGGGCCTCACCAAGACCTGGTGTCTCTGGTACCCACCTGGGTAGCATCAGGATATGGTTACCCTGTTCACTATCAGTGACCAAGCCGGACCTATTAACTCTGGTCTTCACATGGGCCACACCTGGACATGGTGAAACTGGTTCCCACCTGGGCTCACCTGGACATGGTGAGTCGGATGCCCACCTGGTCCTCACCTGTAACTGGTGATTCTCGTTCCCACATGAACATCATATGGATCTGGTGCTGCAGTGTTCCTAGCTTCTCATGTACCTCGTGACTCTGATCCCCACCAGGGCCTCACCGGGTCCTGGTGAGTTTGGTTTCACTTGCACCCTCACCTGGACCTGGTGATTCTGGTCTGCACCTGAGACTACCCTGGATCTGGTGACTGTGGTCCCCACCTGGGATTCACCTGGATTTCGGGACTCCGGTCCCCATCTGGGCCTCACCTGGCCCTGTTGACCATGGTCCTCAACTGGGAATAATTGGGACCCCGGTCATGTGTTCCATTACTGGGACCCTCACCTGGGACCAAGTGACTCTGGTCCCCCCCTCTGGAATCTCCCGTGCCCTAATGACTGTGAACCCCCACTGTGGCCTGTACTTGGTTGGACCTGCTGACCCTGGTTGCCACCTGGCGCCTGACCTCGAACTGTTGACACTTGTTCTTTCAAGGGCCTCCCCTGGACATGGTTGATCCTGGTGCCCTCATGGGCCTCACCGGGACCTGATGACTCTTGTCACCACAGGGAACTCTCATGGACCTGGTTACTGTGTTCCCACCTGGGCCTCAATAGACCTTGTTGACCATGGTCCCCGCGGCTTCACATGTACCGTTGCCTCTGATTACCACCGGGGCCTCACGTGTACCTGGTAACACTGTTCCTCACCTGGTTCTCATCTGGACCTCATGACTCTGGTCCCCACCTGGGCTTCACCTGTATCTGGTGACTCTCGTCCTCAGTTTGGCCTCACCTGGACCTGTTGACTCTTGTCCCCACTTTGACCTACCTCAGAACTGCTGAATCTTGTCCCAACTAGGCCGCACCCAGACCTGGTGACTCTTGTCCTCAGCTATGCCTCAATTCGACCTGATGAATCTGGTCCTCACGTGGGTCTCACATGGACCTGGGACTCAGCTGGATACTGTGGCTCTGGTGCCCACAAGGGGCTCACCTGATACTGCTGACTTTGGTCTTATTCTATGCCTCACCAGGACCTGGTGATTCTGTTCCCCATCTAGGCCTGCATGGCCCTAGTAACTCTGTTCCTCACCCAGGCATCATTGGGACCTGGATACTCTATTCCAACCTGGGCCTCACTCTGACCAGGGACCTCTGTTCCCATTCTGGACCTCAAACTAAACTGGTTACTCTGGTACCCCCTCTGGGCCTCACCCTTACCTGGTGACTCTGGTCACCCCTTTGGCTTCTCTTGGGCCTGGTGAATCTGGACCTTAGCTGGTCCGCACCTGGATGTGGTGACTGGTCGCCACCTGGGCCTCCCCTGGTCTTGGTGAATCCTGTTGCCAATTGCGCCTCACCTGGAACTTGTGACTGTGTTGCCACCTGGACCTCACATGGATCTGGTGGCTCTGGTTCCCTATTGGGCTCTCCTGGACCTGGTTCCTGTGGTCTCCATCTGGCCTCACCTGGAACACAATGACTCTTATCCATATTTGAGCCTATCTTGGATCTGTTGTCTCTGGTCCTTACCTGGCCTCATTGGGACCTGGATACTCACTTATATACCTGGGCCTTACCTGGACCTGGTGACGGTGGTCCCACCTGGGCCTCACTTGGACGAGGTGCATGGTTCCCACAGGGACCTCACCTGGACTTGGTGACTCAGGTCCTCATATGGGCATCATGGGACCTGGTTTCTCAGTTCCACATCAGGGCCTCACCTGGACCTAGTGATTCTCGTCCCCCTCTAGGCCTCACCCTGACGTGGTGACTCTGGTCTCCAGCTGGATATCACCAGAACGGGTGACTCTGGTCCCCCTCTGGGACTCACCCGGAGCTGGGGACACGGCTCCTCAACTGGGCCTCAACAGGACCTAGTGAATCTACTCCTCATTTAGGCCTCGTGTGGACCTTGTGACTCTTTTCCCACCTGGCATCAAGGGGACATGGTTACTCTGTTCCCCACCTGGGCCTCACCTGGACATGATAACTTTGCTCCGGACTTTGGCCTCAATTGGTCCTGATCACTCTGCTCCCCCACCTAGTCCTTAATCTGGACCTGGTGACTCTGGTCCCCACCTGGATCTCACCTGGACCTGGTGACTCTTGTTCCCACATGAACCACACCTGGACCTGGTGACTGTGGTGTTCTTGTAGACTCACATTTACCTGGTGACTCCGGTCCCCATTAGGGCCTCACATGCAACTCGTAACTCTGGTCCCTACCTGGGCATTATCGGGACACGGTTCCTCTGCATGGCCTGCAGGTTGGCCTCACCTGGACCTGGTAACTCTGGTCCCTACCTGAGCATTATCGGGACATGTTTCTTCTGCATGGCCTGCATTTTGGCCTCACCTGGACCTGGTGAGTGGGGTTGCCACCTGGGCCTCACCCATACCTGGTGACACAGGTCCCAAAGTGGGCCTCACTTGGACCTGGTGAATCTGGTCCTTACCTGGTCCTCACCTGCAACTAGTAACTCTGGTCACCACCTGGGAATCACCTGGACCTGGTGAATCTTGTCCCCATTGGGCCTCACTCATTCCTGGTGAATTTGTTCCCCACCTGGACCTGATTGCTGTGCACTCCTTCTTGGCCTCATTGGAACTGATGACTCTGACCCTAACTGGGCCTTACCCAGATCTGCTGACTCTGGTCCTCACCTGTGGACCATTATGACCTGGATACTCTGTTCCACACCTGAGCCTCACCTGGACATGATGACTCTGGATCCCCTCTGGGCCTCAGCCTGACATGGTGAATCTGGTCCCCATCTGGATGTCACCTAGACCAGGTGAATCTGCTACCCCTCTAGGCCTCAACTAGACCTGATGACTCTGGTCCTCAACTGGGCCTCACCGGGACCTCGTGAATATGCTCCCCACCTGCGCCTCATCCGCACCTGGTGGCTCTGGGTCTACATGGGCATCATTGGGACATGGTTACTCTATTCCCCACTGGGACTGTCCTGATCCTGGTAACTCTGGTCCTGACTTTGGCCTCTACTGTACCAGGTGACTCTGGCTCCACGTTGGCCTCACCTGTAACTGGTGACTCTGATGCTAAGCATAGCCTCACCTGACCTGGAGACTGTGATTCCCATTGGGACCTCACCTGGACCTAATGTCTCTGGACCCACCTGGGACTCACCAGGACCTGGTGTCTCTGGTACCCACCTGGGTAGCATCAGGATATGGTTACACTGTTCACTAACAGTGACCCAGCCGGACCTATTAACTCCGGTCTTCACCTGGGCGACACCTGGACATGGTGACACTTGTTCCCACCTGGGTCTCACCTGGATATGGTGAGTCGGATCCCCACCTGGTCCTCACCTGTAACTGGTGATTCTCGTTCCCACATCGACATCATGTGGACTTGGTGGCTGCAGTGTTTCTAGCTTCTCAAATACCTCGTGACTCTGGTCCCCACCAGGGCCTCACCGGGAACTGGTGAGTGTGGTTGCCACCTGCACCTCACCTGGACCTGGTGATTCTGGTCTGCACCTGAGTCTACCCTGGATATGGTGACTGTGGTCCCCACCTGGGCATCACCTGGATTTTGGGACTCCGGTCCCCTTCTGGGCCTCAACTGGCCCTGTTGAACCAGGTCCTCAACTGGGCAAAATTTGGACCCGGTGACTGTTCCACAACTGGACCTCACCTGGACCAGGTGACGCTGGTCCCCCTCTGGGTCTCACCGTGCCCTAGTGACTGTGAACCACACATTGGCCTGACTTGGACCTACTGACCCTGGTTGCCACCTGCGCCTGACCTCGAAATGTTGACTCTGGTTCTTTCAAGGGCCTCCCCTGTACCTGGTCATCCTGGTCCCCACCTGGGCCTCACCTGGACGTGGTGACTCTTGTCACCACCGGGGACTCACCTGGATCTGCTTACTGTGTTCCACACCTGGGCCTCAAGTAGAACTGTTGACCATGGTCCCAAAGCCGGCCTCACATGGATCTGTTGCCTCTGATCCCCACCGGGGCCTCACCTGTACCTGGTAACTCTGGTTCTTACCTGGGCCTCATCTGGACCTAGTGAGTCTGGTCCCCACCTGGGATTCACCTGGATCTGGTGACTCTGGTCCGCACCTGGTCTTCACCTGGATCTGGTGACTCTGGTCCCACCTGGACCTCTCCTGGACCTGGTGACTCTCTTTCCAACATGGACCTCACCTGGACCTGGTGATTCTGGTCCTCAGTTTGGCCTCACCTGGACCTTTTGACTCTTGTCACCACTTTGACCTAACTCAGAACTGCTGAATCTTGCCCCACCTAGGCCGCACCCAGACCTGGTGACTCTTGTTCCCAGCTATGCCTCAATTCGACCTGATGAATCTGGTCCTCACGTGGGTCTCACATGGACCTGGGACTCAGCTGGATAGAGTGGCTCTGGGTCCCACAAGGGGCTCACCTGATACTGCTGACTCTTGTCTTATTCTATGCCTCACCAGGACCTGGTGATTCTGTTCCCCATCTAGACCTGCATGGCCCTAGTAACTCTGTTCCACACCCAGGCATCTTTGGGGCCTGGATACTCTATTAAATAACTGGGCCTCACTCTGACCAGGGACCTCTGGTCCCATCTGGGCCTCAAACTAAACTGGTTACTCTGGTTCCCCCTCTGGGCCTCACCCTTACATGGTGACTCTGGTCACCCCTTTGACTTCTCTTGGGCCTGGTGAATCTGGACCTTAGCTGGTCCGCACCTGAATGTGGTGACTGGTCGCCACCTGCCCTCCCCTGGACTTGGTGAATCCTGTTGCCAATTGCGCCTAAACTGGACCTTGTGACTGTGTTCCCACCTGGACCTCACATGGATCTGGTGGCTCTGGTTCCCATATTGGGCTCTCCTGGACCTGGTTCGTGTGGTCCGATCTTGCCTCACCTGGACAACAATGACTCTGATCCATATTTGGGCCTATCCTGGATCTGTTGTCTCTGGTCCTTACCTGGCCTCATTGGGACCTGGATACTCACTTATATACCTGGGCCTCACCTGGACCTGGTGACTGTGGTACCACCTGGGCCTCACTTGGACGAGGTGTCTGGTTCCCACAGGGACCTCACCTGGACCTGGTGACTCAGGTCCTCATATGGGCATCATGGTAACTGGTTTCTCAGTTCCACATCGGGGCCTCACCTGGACCTAGTGATTCTCGTCCCCCTCTGGGCCTCACCGTGACGTGGTGACTCTGGTCCCCACCTGGATATCACCAGAACCGGGTGACTCTGGTTCCCCTCTGGGACTCACCCGGAAATGGGGACCCTGGTCCTCAACTGGGCCTCAATAGGACCTGGTGAATCTACTCCTCACTTAGGCATCGTCTGGACCTTGTGACTCATTTCCCACCTGGCATCAATGGGACATTGTTACTCTGTTCCCCACCTGGGCCTCACCTGGATATGATAACTTTGCTCCACTCTTTGGCCTCAACTTGTCCTGATGACTCTGGTCCCCCACCTAGGCCTCAATCTGGACCTAGTGACTGTGGTCCCCACCTGGGTCTCACCTGGACCTGGTGACTGTGGTGTTCTTGTATACTCACATGTACCTGGTGACTCCAGTCCCCTCTAGGGCCTCTCCTGGATCTGGTGACTCTGGCCCGCCGGTTGGCCTCACCTAGACCTGGTGAGTGGGGTTGCCCCCTAGGCCTCATACATAGCTGGTGACTCAGGTCCCCACGTGAGCCTCTTGGACCTGGTGAATCTGGTCCTTACCTGGTCCTTTCCCAGACCCGGGGACTCTATCCCCCCCTGGGCCTCACCTAGACCTGGTGAATCTGGTCCCCATCTGGGTCTCACCCAGGTCTGGTGACTTTGTTCCCCACCTGGACCTGATTGCTGTGAACTCTTTCTTGGCCTCACCTGCAACTGGTGACTCTGATCCTATCTGCGCCTCACCCAGATCTGGTGACTCTGGTTCACTTGGGCATCATTGGTACCTGGTGACTCTCTTCCACACCTGAGCCTCACCTGGACCCGATGACTCTGGAACCACTCTAGGCCTCCCCCTGACCTGGTGACTCTGGTCCCCATCTGGATATCACCTGGACCAGGTGATTCTGGTACCCTTCTAAGACTCAAGTAGATATGGTGAAACTGGTCCTCAACTGGGCCTCACCTGGACCTAGTGAATATGCTCCAACTGGGCCTTATTTGGACCTGGTGACTCT
This sequence comes from Canis lupus familiaris, assembly GCF_011100685.1. Classification (NCBI taxonomy): domain Eukaryota; kingdom Metazoa; phylum Chordata; class Mammalia; order Carnivora; family Canidae; genus Canis; species Canis lupus. The sequence continues at coordinate 17,996 of NW_023331166.1, read as the reverse complement.
GGTCCCTACCTGGGCATCATCGCGCCATGGTTCCACTGCATGGCCTGCAGATTGGCCTTAACTGGACCTGGTAAATCTTGTCCCTACCTGAGCATCACCGGGACATAGTTCCTCTGCATGGCCTGCAGGTTGGCCTCACCTGGACCTCGTGAGTGGGGTTGCCACCTGGGCCTCCCCCATACCTTGTAACACAGGGCCCCACATGGGCCTCCCTTTGACCTGGTGAATCTGGTCCTTACCTGGTCCTCACTCGGAACTAGTAAGTCTGGTCAAAACATGGGAATCATCTGGACCTGGTGACTCTGGTCCTCACCTGTGGACCATTATTACCTGGATACTCTGTTCCACACCTGAGACTCACCTGGATATGATGACGCTGGTTCCCCTCTGGGCCTTACCCTGACATGGTGACTCTGGTCCCCATCTGGATATCACCAGAATCGGGTGACTCTGTTCTCCCTCTGGGACTCACCTGGAGCTGGGACACTGGTCCTCAACTGGGCACAACTGGACCTGGTGAATCTACTCCTCACTTAGGTCTCGTCTGGACCTTGTGACTCTTTTCCCACCTGGCATCAATGGGACATGGTTACTCTGTTCCCACTGGGACTCACCTGGACATGATAACTTTGCTCCACACTTTGGCCTCAACTGGTCCTGATGACTCTGATCCCCCCACCTAGGCCTCAAACTGAACCTGGTGACTGTGGTCCCCACCTGGGTCACACCTGGACCTGGTGACTGTGGTCCCCACATGGGTCTCTCCTGGACCTGGTGGTCTCGTTCCTACATGAACCACGCCTGGACCTGGTGACTCTGGCGTTCTTGTAGACTCACTTTTACTTGGTGAATCCGGTCCCCACTAGGGACTCACATGGATCTGGCGACTTTGGCCTGCAGGTTGGTCTCACCAGGACCTGGTGAGTGGGGTTGCCACCTGGGCCTCACCCATACCTGGTGACTCAAGTCCCTACGTGGGCCTCTTGGACCTGGTGAATCTTGTCCTTACCTGGTCCTCTCCTAGACCCGGGGACTCCTGTCACCACCTGGGAATCACCTGGACCGGGTGAATCTGGTCCCCATCTGGGCCTCACACAGTCCTGGTGACTTTGTTCCCTACCTGGACCTGATAGCTGTGCCCTTTCTTGGCCTCACCTGGACTGGTGAGTCTGATCCTATCTGTGCGTCACCCAGACCGGGTGACTCTTCTCCTCACCTGGGCATCATTGGTACCTGGTGACTCTGTACCACACCTGAGCCTCACCTGGATATGTTGACTCTGGAACCGCTCTGGGCCTCACCCTGACCTAGTGACTCTGGTCCCCATCTGGATGTCACATGGACAAGGTGATTCTGGTACCCCCTAGGCCTCAAACAGATCTGGTGACTCTGGTCTTCAAAGGGGACTCACCTGTACCTAGTGAATATGCTCCATCTGGGCCTCATTTGGACTTGGTGACTCTGGTCCATACCTGGGCATCATCGGGATATGGTTCCACTGCATGGCATGCAGGTTGGCCTCACCTGGACCTGGTAAGTCTGGTCTCTACCTGGGCATCATCTGGATATGTTTCCACTGCATGGCATGCAGGTTGGCCTCACCTGGACCTGGTAATTCTTCTCCCTACCTGGGCATCATTGGGATATGGTTCCACTGCATGGCCTGCAGGATGGCCTCACCTGGACCTGGTGAGTGTTATTGCCACCTGGGCCTCACCCATACCTGGTGACTCAGGTCCCCATGTGGGCCTCTTGGACCTGGTGAATCTGGTCCTTACCTGGTCCTTTCCAGAACGGGGACTCTGGTCACCACCTGTGACTCACCTGGACCTGGTGAATCTGGTACCCCTCTAGGCCTCAACAAGATCTGATGACTCTGATCCTATCTGCGCGTCACCCAGACCTGGTGACTCTGTTCCTCACCTGGGCATCATTGGGACCTGGTGACTCTGTTCCACACCTGAGCTTCACCTGGACATGATGACTCTGGAACCTCTCTGGGACTCACCCAGATCTGGTGACCCTGGTCCTCAACTGGGCCTCACTTGGACCTAGTGAATATGCACCATCTGGGTCTCTTTTGGACCTGGTGAATCTGGTCCTTACCAGGGCATCATCGGGACATGGTTCCACTGCATGGCCTGCAGGTTGGCCTCACTTGGACCTGGTAAGTCTGGTCCCTACATGGTCATCATCGGGACATATTTCCTCTGCACGGCATGCAGGTTGGCCTCACCTGGACCTTGACAGTGGCGTTGCCACCTGGGCATCACCTATGCCTGGTGACACAGGTCCCCACGTGGGCCTCACTTGGACCTGGTGAATCTTGTCCTTACCTGGTCCTCACCCGGAACTGGTATCTGGTCACCACCTGGATATAACCTGGACCTTGTGTATCTGGTCCCCATCTAGGCCTCACCCAGTCCTGGTGACTTTGTTCCCCAACTGGACCTGATTTCTGTGGACTCCTTCTTGGCCTCACCTGGAACTGGTGTCTCTGGTCCCCACCTGGACCTCTCCCGGACCTGGTGACTTTCTTTCAAACATGGACCTCACATGGATCTGGTGACTCTTGTACTCAGTTTGGCCTCACCTGGAACTGGCGTCTCTCGTCCCCACTTTGACCTAACTCACAACTGCTGAATCTAGCCCAACTTAGGCTGCACCCAGATCTGGTGACTTTTGTCCCCAGCTATGCCTCAATTCGACCTAATGAATCTGGTCCTCACGGGAGCCTCACCTGGACCTGGGACTCAGCTGGATAGAGTGGCTCTGGTTCCCGCAAGGGGCTCAGCTGACACTGCTGACTGTGGTCTTATTGTATGCCTCACCAGGACCTAGTGATTATGTTCGCCATCTGGGCCTGCATGGCCCTAGTGACTCTGGTCCTCACCCAGGAATCATTGGGACCTGGATACTCTATTCCACACCTGGGCCTCACTCTGACCAGGGACCTATGGACCCATTCTGGGCCTCAAACTAAACTGGTTACTCTGGTACCCCCTCAGGGCCTCACCCTAACCTGGTGACTCTGGTCACCACTTTTGCTTCACTTGGGCCTGGTGAATCTGGTCCTTAGCTGGTTCTCACCTGGATTTGGTGACTGGTCTCCACCTGGGCCTCATCTGGACTTGGTGAATACTGTTGCCATCTGCGCCTCACCTGGACCTTGTGACTGTGGTCCCACCTGGAACTCACCTGGATCTGGTGGCTCTGGTTCCCATATGGGGCTCTCCAGAACCTGGTTCCTGTGGTCTCCATCTGGCCTCACCTGGAACACAATGACTCTGATCCATATTTGGGCCTCTCCTGGACCTGTTGACTCTGGTCCTTACATGGGCATCATTGGGACCTCAATACTCTATTATATACCTCGGCCTCACCTGGACCTGGTGACTTTGGTCCAACCCGGGCCTCACGTGGATGAGGTGACTGGTTCCCACAGGGACCTCACCTGGACCTGGTGACTCAGATCCTCATATGGGCATCATGGGACCTGGTTCTCAGTTCCTCATTGGGGCCTCACCTGGACTTAGTGATTCTCGTCCCCCTCAGGGCCTCACACTGACGTGGTGACTCTGGTCTCCACCTGGATATCACCAGAACCGGTGATTCTGGTCCCCCTATGGGACTCACCCGGAGATGGGGACACTGGTCCTCAACTGGGCCTCAATAGGACCTGGTGAATCTACTCCTCACTTAGGCATCGTCTGGACCTTGTGACTTTTTCCCACCTGGCATCAATGGGACATTGTTACTCTGTTCCCCACCTGGGCCTCACCTGGACATAGTAACTTTGCTCCACTCTTTGGCCTCAACTGCTCCTGATGACTCTGGTCCCCCCACCTAGGCCTCAATCTGGACCTGGTGACTGTGGTCCCCACCTGGGTCTCACCTGGACCTGGTGACTCTCGTTCCCACTGAACCACACCTGGCCCTAGTGACTGTGGTGTTCTTGTAGACTCACATTTACCTGGTGACTCCAGTCCCCACTAGGGCCTCACCTGGTTCTGGTGACTCTGGCCTGTAGGTTTTCCTCACCTGGACCTGGTGAGTGGGGTTGCCACCTGGGCCTCACCCATACCTGGTGACTCAGGTCCCCACTTGGGCCTCCTGGACCTGGTGAATCTGGTAATTCTAGTCACCACCTGGGAATGCCCTGGACCTGGAGAATCTGGTCGCCATCTGGGCCTCACCCAGTCCTGGTGACTTTGTTCCCCACCTGGACCTGATTGCTGTGGACTCCTTTTGGGCCTCACCTGGAACTGGTCACTCTGATCCTAACTGGGCCTCACCCAGATATGGTGACTCTGGTCCTCACCTGTGGACCACTATGACCTGGATACTCTGTTCCACACCTGAGCCTCACCTGGACATGATGACTCTGGATCCTCTCTGGGCCGCACTCTGACATGGTGACTCTGGTCCCCATCTGGATGTCACCTAGACCAGGTGAATCTGGGATCCATGTCGGCCTCAACCAGACCTGGTGACTCTGGTCCTCAACTGGGCCTCACCTGGACCTAGTGCACATTCTCCCCACCTGCGACTTATCTGGACGTGGTGACTCGGGTTCTACCTGGGCATCATCGGGACATGGTTACTCTATTCCCCAATGGGACTGACCTGATCCTAGTAACTCTGGTCCTGACTTTGGCCTCTTCTGTACCAGGTCACTCTGGCTCCACCTGGGCCTCACCTGTAACTGGTAACTCTGATCCTAAGCATGGCCTCACCTGACCTTGTGACTGCGGTTCCCATCGGGATCTTACCTGGACCTCATGTCTCTGGTCCCACCTGGGCCTCACCAGGACCTGTTGTCTCCGGTACCCACCTGGGTAGCATCAGGATATGGTTACACTGTTCACTAACAGTGACCAAGCCCGACCTATTAACTGTGGTCTTCACCTGGGGAACACCTGGACATGGTGACACTGGTTCCCACCTGGGTCTCACATGGACATGGTGAGTCTGATCCCCACCTGGTCCTCACCTGTAACTGGTGATTTTCGTTCCCACATGGACATCATGTGGACCTGGTGGCTGCAGTGTTTCTAGCTTCTCATGTACCTCGTGACTCTGGTCCCCACCAGGGACTCACCGGGACCTGTTGAGTGTGGTGGCCACCTGCACCTCACCTGGACCTGGTGATTCTGGTCTGCACCTGAGACTACCCTGGATCTGGTGACTGTGGTCCCCACCTGGTCTCCACCTGGATTTGGGGACTCCAGTCCCCATCTGGGCCTCACCTGGCCCTGTTGACCATGGTCCTCAACTGGGCACAATTGGGGCCCGGTGACTGTGTTCCACAAATGGACCTCACCTGGACCATGGGACTCTGCTCCCCCTCTGGGTCTCACCGTGCCCTAATGACTGTGAACCCCACTTTGGCCTGACTTGGACCTGCTGACCCTGGTTGCCACCTGCGCTTGACTTCGACCTGTTGACTCTGGTTCTTTCTTTTTTCTTTTTTTTTTTTTTTTATTATTGGTGTTCTATTTACTAACATACTGAATAACCCCCAGTGCCCGTCACCCATTCACTCTCACCCCCCGCCCTCCTCCCCTTCTACCACCCCTAGTTCGTTTCCCAGAGTTAGCAGTCTTTACGTTCTGTCTCCCTTTCTGTTATTTCCCACACATTTCTTCCCCCTTCCCTTATATTCCCTTTCACTATTATTTATATTCCCCAAATGAATGAGAACATATAATGTTTGTCTTTCTCCGACTGGCTTACTTCACTCAGCATAATACCCTCCAGTTCCATCCACGTTGAAGCAAATGGTGGGTATTTGTCATTTCTGATAGCTGAGTAATATTCCATTGTATACATAAACCACATCTTCTTTATCCATTCATCTTTCGTTGGACACCGAGGCTCCTTCCACAGTTTGGCTATCGTGGCCATTGCTGCTATAAACATCGGGGTGCAGGTGTCCCGGCGTTTCATTGCATTTGTCTCTTTGGGGAAAATCCCCAACAGTGCAATTGCTGGGTCGTAGGGCAGGTATATTTTTAACTGTTTGAGGAACCTCCACACAGTTTTCCAGAGTGGCTGCACCAGTTCACATTCCCACCAACAGTGTATGAGGATTCCCTTTTCTCCGCATCCTCTCCAACATTGGTTGTTTCCTGTCTTGGTAATTTTCCCCATTCTCACTGGTGTGAGGTGGTATCTCATTGTGGTTTTGATTTGTATTTCCCTGATGGCAAGTGATGCAGAGCATTTTCTCATGTGCATGTTGGCCATGTCTATGTCTTCCTCTGTGAGATTTCTGTTCATGTCTTTTGCCCATTTCATGATTGGATTGTTTGTTTCTTTGGTGTTGAGTTTGATAAGTTCTTTATAGATCTTGGAAACTAGTCCTTTATCTGATATGTCATTTGCAAATATCTTCTCCCATTCTGTAGGTTGTCTTTGAGTTTTGTTGACTGTATCCTTTGCTGTGCAAAAGCTTCTTATCTTGATGAAGTCCCAATAGTTCATTTTTGCTTTTGTTTCTTTTGCCTTCGTAGATGTATCTTGCAAGAAGTTACTATGGCCGAGTTCAAAAAGGGTGTTGCCTGTGTTCTTCTCTAGGATTTTGATGGAATCTTGTCTCACATTTAGATCTTTCATCCATTTTGAGTTTATCTTTGTGTATGGTGAAAGAGAGTGGTCTAGTTTCATTCTTCTGCATGTGGATGTCCAATTTTCCCAGCACCATTTATTGAAGAGACTGTCTATCTTCCAATGGATAGGCTTTCCTCCTTTATCGAATATTAGTTGCCCATAAAGTTCAGGGTCCACTTCTGGATCCTCTATTCTGTTTCACTGATCTATGTGTCTGTTTTTCTGCCAGTACAATCTAGGTCTTTCAAGGGCCTCAACTGTACCTGGTGATCCTGGTCCCCACCTGGGACTCACCTGGACGTGGTGACTCTTTTCACCACCGGGGACTCACCTGGACCTGCTTACTGTGTTACACACCAGGGCCTCAAGTAGACTTGTTGACCATGGTCCCCAAGCAGGGCTCACATGGACCTGTTGCCTCTGATCCCAACCGGGGCCTTACGTGTACCTGGTAACTCTGGTCCTCACATGGGCGTCATCGGGACCTAGTGACTCTGGTCCCGACCTGGACTTCACCTGGATCTGGTGACTCTGGTCCCCAACTGGACCTTCTTGGACCTGGTGACTCTCTTTCCAACATGGACCTCACATGGATCTGGTGACTCTGGTCCTCAGTTTGGCCTCACCTGGACCTGGCGTCTCTCGTCCCCACTTTGACCTAACTCAGAACTGCTGAATCTTGCCCCACCTAGCCCGCACCCAGACCTGGTGACTCTTGTCCCCAGCTATGCCTCAATTCGACCTAATGAATCTGGTCCTCACGTGAGCCTCACATGGACCTGGGACTCAGCTGGATAGAGTGGCTCTGGTTCACGCAAGGGGATCAAATGATACTGCTGACTGTGGTCTTATTCTTTGCCTCACCATGACCTAGTGATTTGTCCCCATCTGGGCCTGCATGGCCCTAGTGACTCTGGTCCTCATCCAGGCATCATTGGGACCTGGATACACTATTTCACACCTGGGCCTCACTCTGACTAGGGACTTCTGGACCCATTCTGGGCCTCAAACTAAACTGCTTACTCTGGTTCCCCCTCTGGGACTCACCCTTACCTGGTGACTCTGGTCACCCCATGGGCTTCATTTGGGCCTGTTGAATCTGGTCCTTAGCTTGTCCTCACTTGGATCTGGTGACTGGTCGCCAGCTGGGTCTCACCTGGACTTGGTGAATCCTGTTGCCACCTGCGCCTCACCTGGACCTTGTGACTGTGGTCGCACCAGGACCTCACCTGGATCTCGTGGCTCTAGTTCCCATATGGGGCTTTCCTGGACCTGATTCCTGTGGTCTCCATCAGGCATCACCTGGAACAAAATGACTCTGATCCATATTTGGGCCTCTCCTGGACTGTTGACTCTGGTCCTTACCTGGGCATCATTGCGACCTGGATACACTCTTATATACCTGGGCCTCACCTGGACCTGGTGACTGTGGTCCCACCTGGCCATCACCTGGACGAGGTGACTGGTTCCCACAGGGACCTCACCTGGACCTGCTGACTCAGGTCCTCATATGGGCACCATGGGACCTGGTTTCATTTCCACATCGGGGCCTCACCTGGACCTAGTGATTCTCGTCCCCCTCTGGGCCTCACCCTGACGTGGTGACTCTGGTCCCCACCTGTTAATCACCAGAACCGGGTGACTCTGGTCCACCTCTGGGACCCACCCGGAGCTGGGGACACTGGTCCTCAACTGGGCCTCACCTGGACCTGGTGAATGTGTCCCCATCTGGGCCTCACCCAGTCCTGGTGACTTTGTTCCCCACCTGGACCTGATTGCTGTGGACTCTTTCTTGGCCTCACCTGGAACTGGTGACTCTAAACCTATCTGCGCGTCACCCAGATCTGGTGACTCTGGTCCTCACCTGGGCATCATTGGTACCTGGTGACTCTGTTCCTCACCTGAGCCTCACCTGGACATGATGATTCTGGAACCTCTCTGGGCCTGTCCCTGACCTGGTGACTCTAGTCCCTACCTGGGCATCATTGAGACATGCTTACACTGCCTGGCCTGCAGGTTGGCCTCACCTGGATGTGGTATCTCTCGTCCTTACCTGGGTATCATCGGGACATGGTTCCTCTGCATGGCCTGCGGGTTGGCCTCACATGGACCTGGGGAGTTCCTTGCCACCTGGCCTCACCAATACCTGGTGACTCAGGTCCCCATGTGGGCCTCATTTGGACCTGTTGAATCTGGTCCTTACCTGGTCGTCACCCGGAACTGGTAAGTCTGTTCAACACCTGGGATTAACCTGGACCTGGTGAATCTGGTCCCTATCTGTGCCTCACCCAGTCCTGGGGACTTTGTTCCCCACCTGGACCTCTTTGCTGTGGACTCCTTCTTGGCCTCACCTGGAACTGGTGACTCTGATCCTAACTGGGCCTCACCCAGATCTGGTGACTCTGGTTCTCACCTGTGGACCATTATGATCTGGATACTCTGTCCCACACCTGAACCTCACCTGGACATGATTACCCTGGATCCCCTCTGGACCTCACCCTGACACGGTGACTCTGGTCCCCATGTGGATGTCACCTAGACCAGGTGAATCTGGTACCCCTCTAGGCCTCAACTAGACCTGGTGACTGTGGTCCTCAACTGGGCCTCACCGGAACCTAGTGGATATGTTCCCTCCTGCGCCTCATCTGGACCTGGAGACTCTGGTTCTACCTGGGCATCATTGGGACCTGGATACTCTCTTATATACCTGGGCCTCACCTGGACCTGATGACTGTGGTCCCACCTGGGCCTCACCTGGACCTGGTGAATCTGGTGCCCATCTGGGCCTCACCCAGTCATGGTGACTTTGTTCCCCACCTGGACCTGATTGCTGTGGACCCTTTCTTGGCCTCACCTGGAACTGGTGACTCTGATCCTATATGCGCATCTCCCATATCTGGTGACTCTGGTCCTCACCTGGGAGTTATTGGTACCTGGTGACTCTGTTCCACACCTGAGCCTCACCTGGACATGATGACTCTGGAACCTCTCTGGGTCTCACCCTGACCTGGTGACTCTGGTCCCCATCTGGATGTCACCTGGACCAGGTGATACTGGTAATCCTCTAGGACTCAACCAGATCTGGTGACTCTGGTCCTCAACTGGGCATCATTGGTACCTGGTGACTCTGTTCCTCACCTGAGCCTCACCTAGACATGATGATTCTGGAACCTCTCTGGGCCTGTCCCTGACCTCGTGACTCTAGTCCCTACCTGGGCATCATCGGGACATGGTTCCACTGCATGGCCTGCTGGTTGGCCTCACCAGGATGTGGTATCTCTCGTCCTTACCTGGTCATCATCGGGACATGGTTCCTCTGAATGGCCTGCAGGTTGGCCTCACCTGGACCTGGTCAGTGGGCTTGCCACCTGGGCCTCACCCATGCCTGGTGACACAGGTCCCCACGTGGGCCTCACTTGGACCTGGTGAATCTGGTCCTTGCCTGGTCCTCACCCGGAACTGGTAACTTTGGTCACCACCTGGGATTCACCTGGACCTGGTGAATCTGGTCCCCATCTTGTCCTCACTCAGTCCTGGTGACTTTGTTCCCCACCTGGACCTGATTGCTGTGGACACTTTCTTGGCCTCCCCTGGACCTGGAGACTCTGATCCTATCTGTGCGTCACCCAGACCTGGGGACTCTGGTCCTCACCTGGGCATCATTGGTACCTGGTATCTCTGTTCCACACCTGAGCCTCACCTGGATATGATGACTCAGGAACCGCTCTGGGCCTCACCCTGACCTGGTGATTCTGGTCCCCATCTGGATGTCACCTGGACCAGGTGATTCTTGTAACCCTTTAGGCCTCTACCAGATCTGGTGACACTGGTCCTCAACTGGGCCTCACCTGAACCTAGTGAATATGCTCCATTTGGGCCTCATTTGGACCTGGTGACTCTGGTCCCTACCTGGGCATCATCGGGACATGGTTCCACTGCATGGCCTGCAGGTTGGCCTCACCTGGACCTCGTAACTCTGGTCCCTACTTGGGCATCATCGGGACATGATTCCTCTGCATCGTCTGTAGGTTGGCCTCACCTGGACCTGGTGAGTGGGGTTGCCACCAGGGCCTCACCCATGCATGGTGACACCGGTCCCCACGTGGGCCCCAGTATGCCCTGGTGAATCTCGTCCTTACCTGGTCCTCACCCGGACCTGGTAACCCTGGTCACCACCAGGGAATCACCTGGACCTGGTGTATCTGGCCTCATATGGGCCTCACCCAGTCGTGGTGACTTTGTTCCCCACCTGGACCTGATTGCTGTGGACTCCTTCTTGGCCTCACCTTGAACTGGTGACTCTGATCCTAACTGGAGCTCACCCAGATCTGGTGACTCTGGTCCTCACCTCTGGACCATTATGACCTGGATACTCTGTTCCACACCTGAGCCTCACCTGGACATGATGACTCTGGATCCCCTCTGGCCTCACCGTGACATGGTAACGCTGGTCCGCATCTGGATGTCACTTAGACCAGGTGAATCTGGTACCCCTCTATGCCTCAACTAGACCTGGTGACTCTGGTCCTCAACTGGGCCTCACCATGACCTAGTGAATATGCTCGCCACCTGTGCCTCATCTCGACCTAATGACTCTGGTTCTACCTGGGCATCATCGGGACATGGTTACTCTATTCCCCACTGGGACTGACCTGATCCTGGTAACTCTGGTGCTGACTTTGGCCTCTTCTGTACCAGGTGACTCTGGCTCCGCCTGGGCCTCACCTGTAACTGGTGACTCTGATCCTAAGCATGGCCTCACCTGACCTGGTGACTGTGGTTCCCATCGGGACCTCACCTGGACCTCATATCTCTGGTCCCATCTGGGCCTCACTAGGACCTGGTGTCTCTGGTACCCACCTGGGTAGCATCAGGATATGGTTACACTGTTCACTATCAGTGACCCAGCCGGACCTATTAACTCTGGTCTTCACCTGGGCCACACCTGGACATGGTGACACTGGTTCCCACTTGGGTATCACCTGGACATGGTGAGTCGGATCCCCACCTGGTCCTCACCTGTAACTGGTGATTCTCGTTTCCACATGGACATCATGTGGACCTGGTGGCTGCAGTGTTTCTAGCTTCTCATGTACCTCATGAATCTGGTCCCCACCAGGGCCGCACCGTGACCTGGTGAGTGTGATTGCTACTTGCACCTCACCTGGACCTGGTGATTCTGGTCTGCATCTGAGACTACGCTGGATCTGGTGACTGTGGTCCCCACCTGGGCTTCACCTGGATTTGGGGACTCCGGTCCCCATCTGGGCCTCACCTGGCACTGTTGACCATGGTCCTCAAATGGGCAAAATTGGGACCCGGTGACTGTGTTCCACAACTGGACCTCACCTGGACCAGGATACACTGGTCCCCCTCTGGGTCTCATCGTGCCCTAGTGACTGTGAACCCCACTTTGGCCTGACTTGGACCTGCTGTCCCTGGTTGCCACCTGCGCCTGACCACGAACTGTTGACTCTGGTTCTTTCAAGGGCCTCCCCTGTAACTGGTGATCCTGGTCCCCACCTGGGCCTCACCTGGACGTGGTGACTCTTTTCACCACCGGGGACTCACCTGGATCTGCTTACTGTGTTCCACATTGGGCATCAAGTAGACCTGTTGACCATGGTCCCCAAGCCGGCCTCACATGGACCTGTTGCCTCTGATCCCCACCGAGGCCTCACGTGTACCTGGTAACTGTGGTCCTCACCTGGGCCTCACCTGGAACTGGTGAATCTGGTCCCCCCTGTGTATCACCTGGATCAGGTGACTCTGGTCCCACCTGGACTTCACCTGGATCTGGTGACTCTTGTCCCACATGGACCTCTCCTGGACCTGGTGACTCTCTTCCCAACATGGACCTCACCTGGATCTGGTGACTCTGGTCCTCAGTTTGGCCTCACCTGGACCTGGTGTCTCTTGTCCCCACTTTGACTTAACTCAGAACTGCTGAATTTTGCCCCACCTAGGCCGCACCCAGACCTGGTGACTCTTGTCCCCAGCTATGTCTCAATTCGACCTGATGAATCTGGTCCTCACGTGGGCCTCACATGGACCTGTGACTCAGCTGGAGAGAGTGTCTCTGGTTCCTACAAGGTGCTCACCTGGACCTGGTGACTGTGGTCCCACCTGGGCCTCACCGTGACGAGGTGACTGGTTCCCACACAGACCTCACCTGGACCTGGTGACTCAGGTCCTCATATGGGCATCATGGGACCTCGTTTCACAGTTCCACATCGGGGCCTCACTTGGACCTAGTGATTCTTGTCCCCCTCTGGACTTCACCCTGACGTGGTGACTATGGTCGCCACCTGGATATCACCAGAACCGGGTGACTCTGGTCCCCTCTGGGACTCACCCGGAGACGGGGATACTGGTCCTCAACTGGACCTCAAAGGACCTGGTGAATCTATTCCTCACTTAGGCCTCGTCTGGACCTTGTGATTCTTTTCTCACCTGGCATCAATGGGACATTGTTACACTGTTCTCTACCTGGGCCTCAACTGGACATGAAAACTTTGCTCCACACTTTGGCCTCAACTGGTCCTGATGACTCTGGTCCCCCACCTAGGCCTCAATCTGGCCCTGGTGACTGTGGTCCCCACCTGGGTCTCACCTGGACTTGGTGACTCTCGTTTCCACATGAACCATACCTGGACCTGGTGACTGTGGTGTTCTTGTAGACTCACATTTACCTGGTGCCTCCGGTCCCCACTAGGGCCCCACTTTGATCTGGTGACTCTGGTTTGCAGGCTGGCCTCACCTGGACCTGGTGAGTGGGTTGCAACCTGGGCCTCACCCATACCTGGTGACTCAGGACCCCACGTGGGCCTCTTGGACCTGTTAATCTGGTCGTTACCGGGTCCTCTCCCAGACCCGGGGACTCTGGTCTCCACGTGGACCTCACTTGGCCCTGGTGAATCTGGTCCCCATCTGGATCTCACCCGCCCCTGGTGACTTTGTTACCCACGTGGACCTGATTGCTGTGGACTCTTTCTTGGCCTCACCTGGACTGGTGACTCTGATCCTATCTGCGCGTCAACCATACCTGGTGACTCTGGTCCCTACCTGGGCATCATCGGGACATGGTTCCACTGCATGGCCTGCAGGTTGGCTTCACCTGGACTTCGTAACTCTGGTCCCTACCTGGGCATCATCGGTAAAACCGTTCCTCTGCATTGCCTACAGGTTGGCCTCACCTGGACCTGGTGAGTGGGGTTGACACCTGGGTCTCACCCATACCTGGTGACACAGGTCCCTACGTGGGCCTCACTTCGACCTGGTGAATCTGGTCCTTACCTGGTCCTCACCCGGAACTGGTAACTCTGATCACCACCTGGGCCTCACCTGGGCCTGGAGAATCTGGTCCTCATCTGGGACTCACCCAGTCCTGTTGACTTTGTTACCCAACTGGACCAGATTGCTGTGGACCCCTTCTTGTCCTCACCTGGAACTTGTGACTCTGATCCTAACTGGGCCTCACCCAGATCTGGTGACTCTGGTACTCACCTGTGGACCATTATGACCTGGATACTCTGTTCCACACCTGAGCCTCACCTGGACATGATGACTCTGGATCCCCTCTGGGCCTCAGCCTAACATGGGGAACTCTGGTCCCCATCTGGATGTCACCCAAACCAGGTGAATCTAGTACCCCTCAAGGCCTCAACATAACCTGGTGACTCTGGTCCTCAACTGGGCCTCACCGGGACCTAGTGACTCTGTTCCCCACCTAAGCTTCACCTGGATCTGGTGACTCGGGTCCCCACCTGGACTTCACCTGGATCTGGTGACTCTGTTCCCCACCTGGACCTCTCCTGGACTTGGTGACTCTCTTTCCAACAAGAACCCTCACCTGGATCTGGTGACTCTGGTCCTCAGTTTGGCCTCACCTGGACCTCGTGTCTCGTCCCCTCTTTGACCTAACTCAGAACTGCTGAATCTTGCCACACCCAAGCCGCACCCAGACATGCTGACTCTTGTCCCCAGCTATGCCTCAATTCGACCTGATGAATCTGGTCCTCACGTGGGCCTCACATGATCCTGGGACTCAGCTGCATAGAGTGTCTCTGGTTCCCACAAGGGGCTTCACCTGATACTCCTGAATGTGGTCTTATTCTTTGCCTCACCAGGACCTAGTGATTCTCTTCCACATCTGGGCCTGCATGGCCGTAGTGAATCTGATCCTCACCCAAGCATCATTGGGACCTGGATACTCTATTCCACACCTGGGTCTCACTTGGACCAGTGACCTGTGGTCTCATTCTGGGCCTCAAATAAACGGTTACTCTGGTTCCCCCTCTTGGCCTCACCCTTACCTGGTGACTCTGGTCACCCCTTGGGCTTACTTGGGACTGGTGAATCTGGTCCTTAGCTGGTCCGCACCTGGATCTGGTGACTGGTCGCCACCTGGGCCTCACCTGGACTTGGTGAATCCTGTTGCCACCTTGCGCCTCACCTGGACCTTGTGACTGTGGTCAAACCTGGACCTCACCTGGATATGTTGGCTCTGGTTCCCATATGGGGCTCTCCTGGACCTGGTTCCTTGGTCTCCATCTGGCCTCACCTGGAACAATGACTCTGATCCATATTTGGGCCTCTCCTGGACATGTTGACTCTGGTCCTTACCTGGGCATTTTGGGACCTGGATACTATCTTTTATACCTGGGCCTCATCTGGACATGGTGACAGTGGTCCCATCTGGACCTCACCTGGATGAGGTGACTGGTTCCCTCAGGGACCTCACCTGAACCTGGTGACTCAGGTCCTCATATGGGCATCATGGGACCTGGTTACTCACTTCCACATCGGGGCCTCACCTGGACCTCGTGATCTCGTCCCCTCTGGGCCTCACCCCGACGTGGTGACTCTGGTCCCCACCTGGATATCACCAGAACCGGGTGACTCTGGTCCCCCTCTGGGAGTCACCCAGCGCTGGGGACACTGGTCCTCAACTGGGCCTCAACAGGACCTGGTGAATCTACTCCTACTTAGGCCTCGTGTGGACCTTGTGACTCTTTTCCCACCTGGCATCAATGGGACATGTTTCTCTGTTCCCCACCTGGGCCTCACCTGGACATGTTAACTTTGCTCCACACTTTGGCCTCAACTGGTCCTGATGACTCTGGTCCCCCACCTAGGCCTCAATCTGGACCTGGTGACTGTGGTCCCCACCTGGGTCTCACCTGGACCTGGTGACTCTCGTTCCCACATGAACACACCTGGACCTGGTGACTGTGGTGTTCTTGTAGACTCACGTTTACCTGGTGAATCCGGTCCCCACTAGGGCCTCACTGGATCTGGTGACTCTGTCCTGCAGGTTGGCCTCACCTGGACCTGGTGAGTGGGGTTGCCACCTGGGCCTCATCCATACCTGGTGACTCAGGTCCCCACGTGGGCCTCTTGGACCTGGTGAATCTGGTCCTTACCTGGTCTCTCCCAGCCCCGCTGACTCTGGTCACCACCTGCCTCACCTAGACCTGGTGAATCTGGTCCCCATCTGGGCCTCACCCAGTCCTGGTGACTTTGTTCCCCACCTGGACCTGATTGCTGTGGACTCCTTCTAGGCCTCACCTCGAACTGGTGACTCTGATCCTGGGCCTCACCCAGATATGGTGACTCTGGTCCTCACCGGTGGACCATTATGACATGGATACCTGTTCCACACTGAGCCTCACCTGGACATGATGAGTATGGATCCCCTGGCCTCACCTGACATGGTACTCTGGTCCCCATCTGGATGTCCCTAGACCAGGTGAATCTGGTACCCCTCTAGCCTCAACTAGACCTGGTGACTCTGGTCCTCAACTGGGCCTCAGCAACCTAGTGAATATGCTCCCCACCTGCGCCTCATCTGGACCTGGTGACGCTGGGTCTACCTGGGCATCATCGGAACATGGTTACTCTGTTCCCCACTGGGACTGACTGATCCTGGTAACTCTGGTCCTGAATTTGGCCTCATCTGTACCAGGTGACTGGCTCCACCTGGGCCTCACATGTAACCTGTGACTCTGATCCTAAGCATGGCCTCACCTGACCTGGTCTCTGTGGTTCCCATCGGGACCTCACGTGGACCTCATGTCTCTGGTCGCACCTGGGGCTCACCAGGACCTGGTGTCTCTGGTACCCACCTGGGTAGCATCAGGATATGGTTACACTGTTCACTATCAGTGACCCAGCCGGACCTATCAACTCTGGTCTTCACCTGGGCCACACCTGGACATGGTGACACTGGTTCCCACCTGGGTCTCATCTGGACATGGTGAGTCGGATCCCCACCTGGTCCTCAACTGAAACTGGTGATTCTCGTTCCACATGGACATGATGTGGACCTGGTACTGCAGTGTTTCTAGCTTCTCATGTACCTCGTGACTCTGGTCCCCACCAGGGACTCACCGGGACCTGGTTGAGTGTGGTTGCCACCTGCACCTCACCTAGACCTGGTGATTCTGGTCTGCACCCGAGACTACCCTGATCTGGTGACTGTGGTCCCCACTTGGGCTTCACATGGATTTGGGGACTCCGGTCCCCACCTGGGCCTCACCTGGCCTTGTTGACCATGGTCCCCAACGGGGAAAAATAGGGACCCAGTGACTGTGTTCCACAACTGGACCTCACCTGGACCAGGTGACTCTGGTCCCCCTCTGGGTCTCACCGTGCCCTAGTTTCTGTGAAGCCCACTTTGGCCTGACTTGGACCTGCTGACCCTGGTTGCCACCTGCGCCTGACCTCGAGCTGTTGACTCTGATTCTTTCAAGGGCCTCCCCTGTACCTGGTGTTCCTGGTCCCCACCTGGGCCTCACCTGGACGTGGTGACTCTTGTCACCACCGGGGACTCACCTGGACCTGCTTACTGTGTTCCACACCTGTGTCCCAAGTAGACCTGTTGACCATGGTCCCCAGGCGGGACTCACATGGACCTGTTGCCTCTGATCCCCACCGGGGCCTCACGTGTACATGGTAACTCTGTCCTCACCTGGGCCTCATCTGGATCTGGTGACTCTGGTCCCTACCTGGACTTCACCTGGATCTGGTGACTCTGGTCCCCACCTGGACCTCTCCTGGACCTGGTGACTCTCTTTCCAACATGGTTCTTCCTGGATTTGGTGACTCTGCTCCTCAGTTTGGCCTCCCCTGGACCTGGTGTCTCTCGTTCCCTCTTTGACCTAACTCAGTGCTGAATCTTGCCCCACCTACGCCGCACACAGACCTGGTGACTCTTGTCCCCAGCTATGCCTCAATTCGACCTGATGAATCTGGTCCTCACGTGGGCCTCACATGGACCTGGGACTCAGGTGGGTAGAGTGGTCTGGTTCCCACAAGGGCTCACCTGATACTGCTGACTCTGTCTTATTCTATATGCCCACTAGGACCTAGTGATTTCTGTT